>NW_027142301.1:500000-632500 GCF_036365525.1 Heterodontus francisci
GGCCCAGAACCGGTGGCGGGTCGCTGGAGCTGTGAGGCTGCGGCGCGAACCGCTGCTTTACTGTTCCATCCCAACGTGAGCGGACCGTTGCTGTCCCTCTGGAAGTGGGACTGGCTCCAAGGCAGGATGAGAGGCTGGGACATGTTGGCGCAGTGCAGGTTTTTCTCACTTCGAGTGTTTGAGATGTAGTGGTCAGAATTCCGGCATTTTCACAGGTCAGGCCTCCCTCACACCTTGCAGCGAAGTCCCTCTGCACTGCATTCTTTGCCAACACGCGGCTTCTTTTCTGTAACCACAGCACAGCCTCCTCAGCCAGTCATGACTGTCACGGGAACGGGTCTGTTTTTCAAAGACGAGACCATCAAATTTGTGTGCTCGGCGCATGCTTTGTACAAAGGGGCGACGATGTCCCTTTACAAAAGGGACAACCCGGATCCGATCCTGTCTGATGTGGTATCTTCCAATCAAAACAACGTGAGGTTCAATATCCCGAACATTAACAAGACCCACGAGGGAATCTACTGGTGCAGCTATCAACTGGAAGTGTCGGAGCTCGTTTTTGTGTCCGAAAGCAGCGAATCGAAGGAGATCAAGGTCATAGGTAAGGACCATTTTCAAGTAAGCACTTTTCCTTCACTCCACACCGTAATGGCATCATCTGTCGTCCGATCTAGGTGATAAATCACAATACAGTCGCTATAAATGGGCGCACACTGGTAGCTACCCAGGGCTGAACTTGCCCAGTCTGGCCTATATGTGACTTCGGACTCACAGCAATGTGGTTGCCTCCCCGCTGCCCTCTGAAATGGCCTGGCAAAGGCACTCAGTTCAAGGGCAATTAGGGATGGGCATCGAATGCATGGCCTTGCCAGCGATGCCCACATCCCATGGCAGAATAAAAACAAAAATGCAGAACAGACTCGAGTGTCTCAATGATCTATTCCTGCTCCTTTGTTCCTATATTCTGGTGACGCGAAGGAGTGGAAAACGTTTCCTTGTGAAAGAGAAAGAAAAAAAATCACTTCATCACAATTTAACTCATGTTTGATTCCAGATCATTGAGGTTCGAGAGGTTCAAACTATCAGCGCAAGTTGGAATCCTTTTTTTTCCTGACAAAGAGGAGGTCAAGGGGTGACATACTAGAGGCTGTCCCTTAAAGAAAGATAGCAAGGGGCTCCGTAGGGTAGACCCTGAGAAAATATTTTCGCTTTCCGTGAAATCTTAAGCCCAGGGCCATGAGTATGAGATAGTCACTAATAAATCCAGCCAAGAATTCAGGACAGGAGAAACAGAAAGTGTCGAAGTGAAAGGGTGAGCAGGGAAGAAGGAAAAAAAGGGATAGGGCAGAGAGCAGGAGAGATTAAATGACAGAGATGTCACAGAGCAAATGGAGTGCTAATAGTTGTGACAAAGGACAAAGTATTAGTCCAGAGAGAGTGTTAATGGCAGAATAATGAACAGCTCTATCCAAAAGCAAAAGAAAAACCCGTTTCAGAAAAAAAGTCATGCTCTGAAATTGTTGAACTCAATGTTGAGTCAAGAAGGCTGCATAGTGCCCACTTGGAATGTGAGGTGATGTTCCTTGAGCTTGTTTTGAGGCTCGCTGGGACACTGCAGCAGGCCAAGGGCGGACATGTGGGCACGCGAGAGGAGGGTGGTGAAAGCAACTGGAAGCTCGGGGTCAGACTTGCAGAGGTCAGGACAATCTGCTTGGCCAAGGGAATGCCGAGAAAGTGGAACTCTCCTAACATGGATTGGTTGAGGAGAATAGTAGAAATGCACTTTGGGAAAAGCTGGGGAGAAGGGAATAGCAGGATATGCAGTTAGCGTTAGATGAAGAGGGTGGTAGGAGGCTCAGGTGGTGTATAAGGGCTGGCATGGAGCTGTTGGGCCGAATGGTTGATTTTTGTGTGCTGTGAATTGTATATAATTCATTCCATGCCATGTCATTCGTCCCCATCTTTTTGGATTACGCAACAGGGCAAACGGCATACATTTCAGTGAATTTCTGTCATGCTTTTTAGGGTCATTAATCTTGTATTCCTTGTGGTTTTTCAGATAACGCTAAACTTCGACTGGTGGATGGGCCCAATTCCTGTTCGGGTAGAGTCGAGGCTTACTACAATGGCACCTGGGGCACTATCTGTGATTCCGGGTGGGACATTCTGGATGTCCAGGTTGTTTGCAATCAGGTCGGATGTGGGTTTGGCCAATCGGCCATTTCCGGTGGCCAGTTTGGAGAAGGGGCAGGCCCGATTTTGCTGGACAACGTCCGGTGCAATGGGTCCGAGTTATTCCTGTGGTCCTGCCCGATCCAGACGATCAGCCCCCGGACCTGCCGACAGAAGAACGATGCTGGCGTCATTTGTTCAGGTGCGTATCTGCCTTGTGGAAGGGAAGGGTGGAAGTAGGCATGGCGAGAGGGTGGACATTAGTCGTGGGCACTGCCTCCAGCGGGTAGTGCCACATATCGTAACGGAGATGCGGTCACCTGCACGAGACATCGCACTGAGGACCCGTCTGCCCTCTGGTCGCATCTTTCTGCCATTCCCTCCATTGCATAGAGTCACAGAGCCATTTTCCTTGTCTACCTTATCTAATGTCATAATCCTGTCCACCTCAACTAAATCTCCCCTCAATCTCCTTTGTCCTAAGGAGAACAAACCCGGCTTTTCCTACCTAACCTTGTAACTAAAATCCCTCGTCCCTGGAACCATTCTGGTAAATCTCCTCCGTACCCTCTCAAGGACCCTCACCTGCTTCCCGAAGTGTGGTGACCAGAACTGGACGCAATGCTCCAATTGGCGCCCAACCAGAGCTTTATAAATGTACCATTATAAAGATACAAGTCCAACAAAACGTATTTCATGGGCTGTTCCGCATTTCAGGATGTGGTGACAGGCACTGCACAACGTCTCCCATTTTTAACTGTTCATTTGAGAAGTGTTCGTGTCAGGTTAACGTTGACCTGCAGTGAACAACTTACATCCAGTGAAATGATGATGAAAGAACTCTTTACTGTCATTATAATGAGCAGAGTATACTCTTTGTGGCAATGACACCTGATATTATGCCTCTATTGATTTATATGCCATTGCGGTGCAATACAGATTTTCGATTCACTGTATTTTCTTTTGACCCAGATCAGTTACAAAGCCCAGAAATAGATGTGTTAAGGACATCCAGTATATTTGCTCAAGGGGAGTCTTTCAGCATTCAATGCGCCTCGCCCAATTACTACAAGGGAGGAACATTTCAATTGCACAAACTCGGCGAGTCCACCTCTGTGAGTTCCTTGGTGGCAGAAGCAAAGTATTCCAACGTCACATTCACTGTCAAAAACATCAACATGAGCCAGAGCGGATATTACACCTGCATGTATCAGTTACAGAGAAGGGGAAAGTTGTACAATTCCACCATGAGTGACAGAGTCAAGATCACTGTGATAGGTAAGTGATCGTCTAGGTTTGAGCCAGTAGGCTTTTTTTGTTTAGTTGTTCATGGGATGTGGGCGTCGCTGGCCAGGCCAGCATTTATTGCCCATCCCCAACTGCCCTTGAGAAGGTGGTGGTGAGCTGCCTTCTTGAACCGCTGCAGTCCATGTGGGGTAGGTACACCCACAGTGCTGTTAGGAAGGGAGATCCAGGATTTTGACCCAGTGACAGTGAGGGAACGGCTGATATATTTCCAAGTTAGGATGGCTCAGAGGGGAACTTGCAGGTGGTCATGTTCCCATGTATCTGCTGCCCTTGTCCTTCTAGTTGGTAGAGGTCGCGGGTTTGGGCGGTGCTGTCTAAGGAGTCTTGGTGAGTTGCTGCAGTGCATCTTGTAGATGGTACACACTGCTGTCACTGTGCGTCGGTGGTGGAGGGAGTGAATGTTTGTGGATGGGGTGCCAATCAAGCGGGCTGCTTTGTCCTGGATGGTGTCGAGCTTCTTGAGTGTTGTTGGAGCTGCACCCGTCCAGGCAAGTGGAGAGTATTCTGTCACACTCCTGACTTGTGCCTTGAAGATGGTGGACAGGCTTTGGGGAGTCAGGAGGTGAGTTACTCACCACAGGATTCCCAGCCTCTGACCTGCTCTTGTAGCCACGGTATTTATATGGCTACTCCAGTTCAGTTTCTGGTCAATGGTAACTCACACGATTTTAATAGTGGGGATTCAGCGATGGTAATGTCATTGAATGTCAAGGGGAGATGGTTAGATTCTCTCTTGTTGGAGATGGTCTTTGCCTGGCACCTGTGTGGCGTGAATGTTACTTGCCACTTATCAGCCCAAGCCTGGATATTGTCCAGGTCTTGCTGCATTTCTACACAGTAGTACCTTCAGTATCTGAGGAGTCGCAGATGGTGCTGATCTTTGTCCAATGGTCAGCAAACATCCCCACTTTTGACCTTTCGATGGTTGGGCCTAGGACACCACCCCGAGCAACTCCTGCTGTGATGTCCTGGGGACTGAGATGACTGACCTCCGACAACCACAACCATCCTCCTTTGTGCTCGCAATAACTCCAACCAGTGGAGAGTTTTCCCACCAATTCCCACTGTCTTTAGTTCGGCTAGCGGCTCCTTGATGGCATACTCGGATAAATCCTGCCTTGATAGCGAGGCTATGTTGGGAAGCTTAGGCAGTGGGAGCAAGTGTGGGAACAATTCAATCGTTCTTTCAAGGTGTTCTCACCTCGGCACGGTAGGCTGAGTGGCCTCGTTCTGTGGTTATGTGATTTTGCAACACTTCATTGGCTAATTTAATCTCCCTCCCTCCCGTTCATTCTAGAAAAGCCAACCAAACCAAATATTCAGCTCTTCCGAGACTCTGGCAAATATTCCATTGGCGAGTTTGTCAGCGTTAGGTGCACGGCCTCCACAGTCTTCACCGGGGCCATCTTCCTCTTGCTCAAGATTGACGGGGCAACCTCGGTGACCTACCAGGCCGTGCCAATGGCGGGCTTCGCTGTGACCTTTTCCATCGCCAACATCACATATGCTGACGATGGACATTACGCCTGCTTGTTTCAGCTAAAGCGCTCGGGGAAGCTCCACAACTCGACGGAGAGCGACCGGGTGAAGGTGACCGTGACAGGTAAGTAGAGACATCCCTTCAGAGCTCCAATCAGGGTGATCTGCATGGCTACCAAAGTCCATTTTCAGCCCCGCTGGTAAGGAGCTCGATGCCCCTTGAGACGGGCATAATGGAAGCCTATTTGTGAGTTCCCTCGGGTTACTGCAGCATCAAGGACAGGAGGGTGCACGATCCAGTTTGGTGTTTGAATGTGCGAAAGGCGTCGGACTCAGAACTTCATGGAAGCCTTTGGGAAGCAAATAGTAGTGGCAGGCAAATTAATATTTGGAAGGGCTGTAATTTGTCACATGCGGTGATGCAAAACAGGCGATATTCAGATCAGCGCCACCCCCAATCCTTTTGATGCCAGACCTGGTGTTTGATTCCGTTGTCTGCAATGCCACTAGACTTCAGGCACTGTGCATAACGGAAGGCCGAATGGTGACTGCCCACTGAGTGACACATCCCGCCATGAATTTTCAGTCTGTAACCCCCGTTTGCGTCACTTTTACGTGGGCTCCACAGATGCCCCCATCCATTTGCATGAAGTGAGAATGAATTCTTTCGTTCTTCCCTGTCGCTTCCCAATTCAGGATTCCCTCTGGGTAAGATATTGTGGACGAGACTTTTGACTTTTGAGATTGCACCACACCCTCCGTCAGTTAAACATGCCGCCTGGCTGTCAGTCCAATTGAGGACAATAGAATTGCCTGTAAGACGAGGCGTGTAAGGGTGGCTGATGTGATAATCCTGATTTTCCCCTGCCTGTGCTCATTCTTGCTGTCAAACCCCTCCAGGGCCCTCACCCTTCTCTATGCCCATTTTGTGCACGCAACTGAGTCCAATTTCTATCCCAAGTTGTTGCTTTTGTTGTTCTTGGTGGTCCTTGCCAAGACAGACATTCAAACATACTGTGCTTCCACCGCCTTCTGAGGAAGAGATCTCTGAAGTCGCATGACCCACTGTCTTCAATGGGCGACCCTTATTTTTAAACATTGACCCCCTAGTTCAAGATTCTCCCACAAGGGGAAACATCCTTTCCACATCCGCCCTGTCAAGACCCCTCAGGATCTTATCTGTTTCAGTTCAGTCGCCTCTTCCTCTTCTAAACTCCAGCGGATACAAGCCTAGCCTGTCCAACCTTTCCTCATAAGACAGCCCACCCATTCCAGGTATTAGTCGAGTAAACCTTCTCCGAACTGCCTCCAACGCACTTACATAATTCCTTAAATAAGGAGATCAATACTGCACACAGTACCCTAGATGTGGTCTCACCAATTCCCTGTGGAACTGAAGCATAACCTCCCTACTTTTATATTCAATTCCCCTCGAGATAAACGACAACATTCTATTAACTTTCCCAATTACTTGCAGTACCTGCATACTAACCTCTGGTGACTCATGCACCCGGACACCCAGATCCCTCTGCATCTCAGAGCTCTGCAAATCTCTCACCATTTTGCTAATATGCTTCTTTTTCATTCCTCCTGCCACAATGGACCATTTCGCATTTTCCCACTCGGGCTACGTTTGCCAGATCTTTTCCCTCTCACTTAACCTATCTGTATCCCTTTGTAGCCTCCTTATGTCCTCTTCACAACTGACTTTCCTACCTATCTTTGTGTCTTCAGCAAATTTAGCAACCATACCTTCAGTCCCTTCATCCAAGTCATTTATATAAATGGTAAAAAGTTGAGACCCCGACACTGATCCCTGTGACACACCACTCATTACATCCTGCCAACCAGAAAATGACCCATTGATGCCGGCTCTCTGTTTCCTATTGGCTAACCAATCTTCTATCCAGAACCCCCCAGTCAGTATCGTGATGATAATATTCACATGTTAAGATGTAACCAAAATTACTCGATTGACAGATATTCTCTGAATAACTTTCAAGCGATGCCTTTTGTCACAATCCACGAGATGTGCTTCAGTCATGTACATCTCCATTCCCAATATGCTCTTGGTGATTAAAAACATGGAAGGGAAATGGCTGATGCGTGTGGTTATGTTATATTTCTGAATGGGTGGGAAATTCATCTTGCCCTCTGCTCCAGTCCTCACTAGATATTCAGTTGCATTGACTTCACTATTGGGCGGGATTTAGAATGGGCGACAGATGCGGCCCCTGCCCATTTTACACTTGGCCCATGATGGTCCGGTTTGATCGGGGCCACCAGCTCACTCTCTTCTTTCGATGCAGATAAACTGCAGAGGCCGTCGATTTCCGTGTTGCGCTTGTCCGCCGCCTTTGTTCAAGGTGAAGCCGCAAATTTCCGATGCTCCTCCTCCAGCGTCTTTGCGGTGATAACATTTTACCTCTACAAAGTCGGGGAGTCTGGTGCTGTTACCTCTGTGGGGCCGATCTCAGCATCCAGCGCCGTCTTAACTGTGCAAAATGTAACCTTGCACCAGGAAGGCTTCTTCACCTGCATGTTCCAAGTGCTGATCAAAAGCAAGCTGTACTCGTCAACTCACAGCGACCGGGTCAAGGTAACAATCGCAAGTGAGTCGCCCATTCAAATACTGTCCTTCTGAATTCATTTTCACTTCTGAAATGCATGTTCAACCGGGATACATCATGCGATGAACACTGCACAGAATGACAGGCCTTTGGCGAGGCTTCAAAGGAGATTTATCACAATGCTAGCTTGGGCAAGGGAATGTGGTTTTGTGCTTGAGCTGGAGGATTCTGCCCCAATTCTAGGACACCGCAGACTTTCGAAAGGATGTCGAGGCTTTGGAGAGGGTGCGGAGGGAGGTTGACAAGAATGGTCCCAGGGATTCGGGGACTTCAGTAAATGTGGAGAGACTGGTGAAGCTGGTATTGCTCTTCTTAGAGCAGAGAAGGTGAAGGGGCCGAGTTAATCGAGGTGTTCAGGATTGTCAGGGCTTGTCAGAGAATAGACGTGGAGGAAGCTTGCTGACCGTCAGGAGGGTCAGTGACGAGAGGGCAGAGTTTTATTAATGATTTGGACGTGAATATAGGAGGTATGATCAGTAAGTTCGCAGGTGACACGAAAATTGGTGGTGTAGTAAATAGTGAGGAGGAAAGCCTTAGATTACAGGACGATATAGATGGGCTGGTAAGATGGGCAGAGCAGTGGCAAATGGAGTTTAATCCTGAGAAGTGTGAGGTGATGCATTTTGGGAGGCCTAACAAGGCAAGGGAACATACAATGAATGGTAGGACCATAGGAAGTACAGAGGGTCAGAGGGATCTTGGTGTATTTGTCCAGAGATCACTGAAGGCTGCAGCGCAGGTCGATAAGGTGATTAGGAAGGTATATGGGATACTTGCCTTTATTAGCCGAGGCATAGAATATAAGAGCAGCGAGATTATGATGGAGCTATGTAAAACGCTAGTTAGGCCACAGCTGGAGTACTGTGTACAGTTCTGGGCACCACATTATAGGAAGGATGTGATTGCACTGAAGAGGGTGCAGAGGAGAATCACCAGGATGTTGCCTGGGCTGGAGCATTTCAGCTGTGAAGAGAGACTGAAAAGGCCGGGGTTGTTTTCCTTCGAGCAGAGAAGGCTGAGGGGGGACCTGATTGAGGTGGACAAAATTATGAGGGGCATTGATAGGTTAGATAGGAAGAAACTTTTTTCCCTTAGCGGAGGGGCCAATAACCAGGGGGCATAGATTGAAGGCAAGGGGCAGGAGGCTTAGAGGGGATTTGAGGAGCAATCTTTTCACCCAGAGGGTGGTTGGAATCTGGAACACACTGCCTGAAGGGGTGGTAGAGGCAGGAACCCTCACAACATTTAAGAAGTATTTAGATGAGCACTTTAAATGCTATAGCATACAAGGCTACGGGCCAAGTGCTGGAAAATGAGATTAGTATAGGTAGGTGCTTGATGGCTGGCACAAACACGGTGGGCCGAAGGGCCTGTTTCTGTGCTGTATATCTCTATGACTCTAAGATAATTGACAACAAATGCCAATGGGTTGTAGGCGTTTGTTTATTTCGAACATGATTTGAAGACATAATTTACTCCTCAGTTTGGGGCCATTCTGTCTCTCTTCCGTATTCTATCATACATTCCTGCTTGCACATTTATAACAAAACCACTCTGTGAAGTGTGATCTGTAGTGACACCTTTCCACCAGTGCATCAGCTCCAGCGAGCGGTGCCTGTGATTCCTGGATTCCAGCTCTCGATTCCTGCATCTCCTGGCCCCACTGCATCCAAACCACAGTGTCATCGCCTTCCCGCTTTTGAAATCCCGTTCTCAGTCTGTTCCCCCAGATTGAGAATCCGGAGTGCTCAACGCAATGTCGAGCTGAGAGATGTGAGTTGCTTGGGCTGCCTTGCTGCACCCATTTCAGGCAGTGTGTGTAAAAACAGCTTTTCCCGGCATACCATTCACCTGTGTTGTCTTTCAGGTAGCGTGGAAAGACCCATTATCTCCATGAACACGGAATTCGAGAAGTTTCCACAGGGCCAATTGCTCACTATCTTGTGCACAGCCCCGAAACCGTACCGCACGCGTGACTTCCACCTCTACCAAGATGGTCTTTTGGCCAATGCTCGGATGTCTGTGCGGGACTTTGTAGCCGAGTTTACCATTGCAAATACAAGCATGGCCAATCAAGGGGATTACACTTGTGCGTACCGAACGACGATAGTGGGACGAGGGTACAACTCGACCCAAAGCGAAGCCCTTTCAATAACCATCGCAGGTAGGCGACTTCAATAATGACAGTGAAATCTGACATTCAGGAATGGTCACGAGCACATCTACAGTCATGTGGCCCAGCTGGTATTCAGTCTTTCACCACAAGCATTAACACACTCTCTGCCTTTGTCCCATGACTGCTTTGTTATATACTCTCTCCTACCCCCCTTGCCCTATTAAAACACCTTTCCCTTTTGTTCTCACATTTCCAGCCTCAGCAGCGTTTTGTGTTTATTTTAGCGACAATTGTGGAGGACCACTCTAATCCTGTTCAGGTTTTGGGGGTATTATTTTGTCGTGCATGGGGATAGACAGTGGGTGGCATTGCATTTTCCATGATTTCTTGCTTATAAGGGGAGCAATTTTAACTTTGAGTAATCGTGTAGAATAGGCGGGATCAAATGGGACACTTCATCAGTTAGCGAGAGGGTGATATCAAGGCAATGCTGACAGTGTGGGTTCAATTCCCCCGACTGGCTATGGTCATTCATGGTGATCTACCTTCCCCTTGTGGTGATCATCAAGCGATACATTAGCAATTCTCTCTCTCTCTCTCTCTCTCTCTCCAATGTCGAGAGATGCCCGAGGCCTTCTGGGATTGCAGCTACAACAAAAAAAAAAATTGGGCACTCATTTACACGCCACGAATAACTTCTCCTTCCGTTGCAGTTCATCGGATGGAGCTAAGCGGGGAATGGCTTTGAAATGGGCGTGGCTGAATGGTGTTGGTCCCTGTGGATTAGGGAGAGGTGTTGGGCAGTGGGTGCAAAATGGGCAGTTTCCCATCGGCTGCCTGTTACGTGGTTTAGCCAATAGTCCGCTTAACTGACTTCAGTGGAATTGATTATTGGGCGGCCGGTACAGCACGGATCCTGACTGCTCGTTTTGCGTCCGCTCTGCTGTTCAGCCGAGCTGGTGCGTCTGGTTTCTGCGTTCTAACTACCACAAGTATTAGTGTGTGATGTGAAATTCAAATTCGGAGGTTGGTATTCGTCTTGGGCAGCAGTGCATCAAGTTCCCATTAGACCACCCGAAGGTGTATCCCAGTCCATTGTTGTTGATGGTACTGCCGCTCCGAATGGGCAGCCGGTCCAATACCACCCGATATTGCCACTGCTGGGGATTGACCGCTCACCCATTGGACGTCAATGGAGCTGAAAGGCGGGTGGGATGTATTATAGGCGGCCGATAGGCTCCAGCCCAAGACGAATTTCAACCTCAGAGTGTTCGGGCAACTGGGCAAAGGCTTCGATAAGGAACAAACAGTTGGACGAGTTGGAGATGCCCCATAGAAACCCCCTGCAAGGGGACAGTGCGAGGCCAGCAGAATGGGCAGAGTGGTCGCAGGTGGACTTTAACACTGGCGGGCGTGAGGCGACGCATTTTGGCAGAAGGAAGAGGGAGAGGCAATGTATATACATTGGCACAGTCCCAAAGAGTGTGTGCAGCAACAGAGGGACCTGGGGGTGCCTGTGCATCGATCTTTGAAGGTGGCAGGGCATATTGAGAAAGTGGTCAGTAAAGCAGAGGGGATCTTGGGATTCGTAAGGAGAGGCACAGAGTACAAAAGCAGGGAGGTTATGCTGAACATTTATGAAGCTCTGGCTGGGCCCCAGCTGGAGAATTGTGTCCAGTTCTGGGCACCACACTTCAGGAAGGAGGTGAGGGTCCTTGAGAGGGTGCAGAGGAGGTTTACCAGAATGGTTCCAGGGATGGGGGGGGATTTCAGTTACAAGGTTAGGTTGGAAAAGCTGGACTTGTTCTCCTTAGAACAAAGGAGATTGAGGGGAGATTTATTAGACGTGTACAAGTTTATGACAAGCTTACCTAGACTAGACAAGGAGAAGCTGTTCCCATTAACACAGATTGAAAGTCTTGGGCAAAAGATGCAGGGGGGAATATGAGGAAGCACTTTTTAATGCAGTAGGTGCTAATGGCCTGGAACTCGCTGCCCACAAGGGCAGGGTGGAAGCAGAGATGATCACAGACTTCAAAAGGAAGTTGGATGGCCAGCTGAGAGAAATAGACTTGCAGGGGGTAAGGGGTTGAGCCGGGGAGTGGGACTGACTGCACAGCTCCGTGGAGAGCTGGCGTGGACTCGATGGGCCGAATGGCCTGGAGTGTAACACCTCTTTTATCACCCGAACAGAAAGCATGGAGCAGCGACTGGTGAACGGGAGTAACCCTTGTGAGGGCCGAGTGGAGATCTCCTTCGGCGACAGCTGGGGGACCATCTGTGATGACCAGTGGGGATTGCTGGACGCCAAAGTTGTCTGCAGTGCTCTGGGGTGCGGAAACGCTGTCGCCGCGCCAACGCACGCTCGCTTCGGAAGGGGCGCCGGACCCATATGGTTGGACGATGTCGCCTGCCGCGGAGATGAATCGGTGCTGTGGTACTGCACGTCCAGGTTTTGGGGTCAGCACAACTGCCATCACGGAGAGGATGCCAGTGTCATTTGTTCCGGTAAGGGCAGTGCCATTCTAAAATATTCCCATCCTAATTGACAGTTTTACCGTGGAGAACAAAATGGTGCCATTTTCAAAGCATCGTGGTAAACAGAGACATTTTGGAGAAGCTATTCATCTTGCGCTCATCAGAACAGTCCGCAAGAATACTCATGTAAGGGAAAGCAGCAGATTTATACTGTGTGAGAAAAGAGTACTGATTGGTTGGCAAGTGGACTCTGACTGGTAGAGGCGTTGCCTTGGAGAATGCACCAGTATTGCAGTACATGAATTTCAATGCCAGGGCGATGCTTGGTATATTGGCCGCACATCACAAAGACTGGTGGATTGTGTCAAACATGTCCCTTCCGCTGTTCGCAATGGGCAAGGTACAAACCGTGCCCAACCAGCCTGTGCTTGCGGTATGCAAAACACAGTGTCCAACATTAGATGTGATTCCGCGATTGCACAACATTTGCTAAATAATCCTCAGTGTGCTAAGAATTACGCTGACAACCAGTTTAAGATCATCAGTCGGGCTCGAAGTGTGGTGCATCTGCGCGTACTGGAAGCTGCATATATTAATACACAGGGCCCTGCTCTTTGCAGACAGAAAGAACATGTGCACACATTGCGCCTGTTGCAGCTAAACAAAATAAGTGACAGCCATTCGCTGGTTCATTCCTCAGGGCAATGCCTTGACCAATCAGGGTCAAGATGCCTGGTTTAAATTTCAAGCAAAGCTGGGCAGGTAACTGTCAGTCACCATAAACTGGTGCATTCTCCATGGCAACACCTCCACCAATCAGAATCCACTTGCCAACCGATCAGCACTCTCTTCTCATACAGGATAAAGTTGTTGCTCTCCCTTACATTGGCATTCTTGCGAATTGTCCTGATGAGTGCAAGATGGAAAGCTTTGACAAATGTCTCTGGTTTCAGCAATACTCAAGTTCTGTATCACCAAATGACATAGGCAATTTCAGAAAGATAGTGGCATTCAATATTTATCTTATTATGAATTAAAATGACAACAAATGCGCATTTTTGTGAAGAAGCTTCAAACGAGAAGACTAATTTATTGACTTATTTTCTCATCATGATGTTAGACACTGATTTCATGAGATGGCTGGCATTATTTGCTTGCACAAGTAGTCAATATTTTCCCGCACACTTGTTGTAATGATGTGGAGTATTCCAGATAGATATCCATCAGTCAGGAGTGATCTCTCTCTGTCTCTCTCTCCCTGTGTTTCCCCCTCTGTGCTTCCGCCCCCTCTCTGTCTCGCCCACGCTCTCTGTGTCCCCCTCTCTCTCTGCCCCCTCTCTTTCTCTCTCCCTCCCCTTTCGCTCCCTGTCCGCCCTCTCTCTCTGTCCCCCTATCTCTGTGTCCCCTCTACCTCTGTCCCCCCTCTCTCTGTGATAGTCAGCTATGAAGATTGGAATTGGTGCATGTTTGTGTTTTCATTGATTCCCCTCTACAATGCTGTTTTGTCTCAGGGATCAAGCCGACAATACTTTTGGAACCCAGCTACAACGTATTTCTGAAAGGGGAGTCGGTTATTATAAATTGCACCATCGGAGAACGAAACACAAGCCGGGGAATTGACTTTTACATCAATAACGTTTACCTGACCCACCGAGACCTCCAGCAAGGAGTCAATTCCGCCACCATTCAATTGACCAATTTAACTGAGAAGGATGCTGGGACGTACAGCTGCAAGTATGGAAACCAACTTTCTGGGCGATACCTAAATTCTTCTCTCAATGCCTCCGTGTACATCGCTGTAACAGGTGAGAAGGCTATATATTTTCATGCATATGAAGATCACACTGCATAGATGCCAACTATGAAATAATCTCGCAGGAAAGGTGGAAAGGAGAGCAATATATATATATATATATATATATAAAAAGGGCAGAATGAACGAATTATGGAATGAAAGGCAGGAAGATTGAAAGGAAGAAAGCAGGAAGGGAAGACAGGAAGACAGAGAGAGAGAGAGAGAACGAAAATGTAGGGCAGAAAAAAAAGGCAAAAGAAAAGAAGGGACACATAAATTGTCTTTTATATCAAGGACCTCTCACAATCTCAGGGCTTCCCAAACACATGTTGCAGCCCATTCAGTAACTTCCAAGTTCAGCCACTTTGGCAATGCGGGGAAGGAAACAGCTCTGTTGCGCACAGCAAGATCCCACCACGAATAACGTGGCAGGCAAACTGCGTCACCCGCTTTGCTGATGTCGGGCACAGGATAAATGCTGTTCCCCGGGGCAGAGAGAGAAGTCCCCTGCATTTCTTCCAGTCATACCATGCGGCTGTTCACATCCACCTAAGCTGTGTTCCTTGTTCCGTGCCATTTATTGGGGCAGAATTGAGTGAATTGAATTTAGTTGTGTCAAGACTGAGGCGCGAGGAGTGCACTGTCTATTCGAGTTCTACTCGCCACAGGTCACAGCATATATTTACATTTTCCCACTTACTGATATCATCAATCTTATATTCTATTTTTCCCAGAATTGAACACACTAACCAGGTTTCTTTAATGAGCTATAACATTTTCAGTTTATTATAAAACAACTCTAAACCAGTAATGAAGCAAAATATAAACACACAGATTGAAATTTTAAAGTTCCCTTTTTGCCATAGCCCCTCACAGTCACACACTCACGCATACACTGGTTAACTGGAAAAATAAAAGGGATTTTTATTCAGAGCTCTGTTACAGACAAAAAAGAAAACCACTTGAGCGTAATACGTGCTAATTCTTGAAGAAAACAGCAGATGAGATTGTTGTGTTCCAAAACTGGCACATAATCTGGCCTCCGAGTACACATAGACGGGTCACTGGGATCTGTTCCAACAGTTCTTTTCAGGCAGCTTTGAGAAATAATTTAGCAGGTTTTTCTTCAAAGATGGGTGGCGAGATGAGTTGACACAGTGGACTTCTCAGGGTCTTTTAGAGAGGTGCTGGAAAGCTGAGCTGGGTTGTCGTCTTCTCTCCTTCCCTGGGAATTCCCTTCTCCTTCAGCTGGCTTGACTGTTTAAACATTCATCAAGAATTGAGTCTCTTCCTCCGTGACACTTTTTCAAAAAAAAACCAGAAGTACTTTCATAACACCATACATTTCTTCGATAAAATGTCTGGATCCCTCGAATGGTGTCACCTAATCATTTACTCATTGCGGTCCACAATTTTCCCACGTTTGAATGCTGAGGGCGATTGTGGTCACTAGAAGTGTCAGTTTCAAAGAAAGGAGGGAGGGGTGAAAGAACAAGGAATAAAACTTGCCTTTCAGTGTCATCCCTTGGGAAATTCAGGACGTCCAACGCATTTTATAGACAATTAAGTACTTCTGAGATGTAGCCTCTCTTGTATTGTAAGGGGTAAAAAGGAAACAGAAATTGATTAATTCAAATGCAAATTAGATCTTTCACATAATAACATTTTTGGATACAGTATGTGAGACATTTAAGAGACATGGCATGTGGTAAGTTTAACAGGAAGGATTTAAACATTATTCTTTTCAAACACTCAGTCAGGCAGGTTCCTTCTGACCTGCAAATTGTGCGGGAACAAATTGAGGACTCAATCGAAAAGTTGTTGTGCTTAATAAGGTTAATTTATTTGTATGGATTTAAAAACGGGCACCGGTTTAAGATATTTATGGAAAATTTAAATTGATTAGAGAAAATGATGACATGTTTAACAGTTTGAGAAAGAAAATAATTTTTAAAAGCTGCTCATTCCTTTACTCCCAACAAATAAAAGCTTCAACAAGATCCAGGGTCAGAATGCTCAACTGTGTTGCCAATAATTTGTCTTGCAATAAGCTGAAGTGGCCAGCGCCTGTCAATTGCAGATGCTCCTTCCAACACCTGTTGGGATCCTGCCTCTTGACTGCAGTAAAGGTCTCTGATGAATGCAGCCTTTTGTACCCCTTTTCAGGGCATGGGCCTGGGTTATTATATTGACAGGCTATGACGTTTCCCTTAAAAAAACACGTAACTCAATTATATTCTGAGGTCTTTGTTTAAACCGCGGGGTTTGAACCCGCCCACAAAGTTGCTCACCTTTCTTTCTGTACTTTTTAATCTCAGGAAGCTGCTTGTAGTCAATCTTCCAGATAACGATACTTGTAGAATTTGTTAGAACGCGAGGCCCCATCTTATCTAAGTTGCACAGTCTCCAAGATCTATTCTTCAGAAATACAAATACCGATGTCATTCTCTTCACCTGCGCTATCTCTGTTCCCTTACGATAACATTGTTAGCCTCTCAGTTCGGCAAGTTCAGTAGGTTTGTTTTTTCAAAGGGTTGAAAACACAATTCTGATCTCAGCACTGTCGGATAATTCCTTGCTGAGCATGATGGTTAATCTGGTCATGCTCACTCACAGACCTTCAGCCACATTAGTTAAGGGCAGGCACAGTTGGTTCACCTCGCCTGCAGAGAGCGGCGGGCTGTTTTGGCTTTCTAATGTACATTAATTTCGAGTATAACGGTATACTTACATGCTTGCCGACGTGTCTGCGGAACTTTCATTCATCCGCGTGTTCTTCGAAACAGATCCTCTGCAAAAGCCGAAAATAGACTTATTCACAGTCGGAGGGAAAAATCTCATTAACTGCACAGTTCAAAATGGCACAGCAAATGGCACGATGTACTTATTGGAAGTGGGTACCAGTGGATCGAGGCAAGTGCAACGTTTGTCAATGCCAAATTCTACCTTCACCTTTCCCTTAAACAACAGCGGTGATAGTATTGAAGGTCGCTATGTTTGTTCATACGAAGTGCAAGTAAATGGAAGATTACTCAACTCGACTTACACCGAATCTGTTCTCGTTGCCGTTCGAGGTGAGTGAGGTTTGCATTGCAAGCATTTAGAATTGCCGGGGCTTATCAGGAGGGGAGGCCCTCAATTTAAGGCAACATTGAATTGCATAGAATTACATAGAAGCTATCGCATAAGAACAGGCTATTTGGCCCAACTGTTTATTTATTTTTTATTTAGAGATACAGCACTGAAACAGGCCCTTCGGCCCACCGAGTCTGTGCTGACCAACAACCACCCATTTATACTAACCCTACAGTAATCCCATATTCCCCTACCACCTACCTACACTAGGGGCAATTGAGGCCGTTCAGCCCATCGTGTCTGCACCGGCTCTCCGAGTGAGCCATTGACTTAGTGCCCGGTCCCCTGCCTTCTCCACCTAACCTTGTCCATTCTTGCTTTTCAAGTAACTTTTGAATGCTTCAGTAAGGTTATGAAAGGTTATTCTAGGTCATGAAAACGTTTCTAACCGGAATGGTAAATGTTAAAATCTAGCCATTCGAAACTAAAAGCTGAGTTGTTATCATTCATTAACATTTAACTTTATTTGAACCCCTCTTGGTAGTCTGGGAAAGTGGACTAACATAGGAAATAGGGCACAGTACAGAAAACCAATCATTTATATGATGCTGAACGCATTCTTTCCTACTTTATATTCGGCCCCTTTTTTTTTGCAGAACAGGTCAGGGCATGTGCTGTTGACATTTTCTATGCACTGTGAAGGCAGGATGGTTGTGAGAGAGATAAGCTTGCAGTCACTGGTGATGAATAAGAAGATTGCAATCTTTCCAGTTCTGGGAATGAAGACACAGAAATGTCCAAGCTTTGTAACCTTAGACTAACACACCATCGAAGGAGTTTTATCGTGTCTGTGCAGGACACTTGGTAGAGCTATCTAATTAACCACACACTCTGCCTCTTTACTCGTTTCATTCACTTTCTACTCTATCTCCAAATCCATTTTGAGAGTTAATATCACACCGATCCCTTACGGGGAGGTGGTGGTGATGCCCCTGAGCTCATACGCTAAAGACCAAGACTAGTGTTGTGAGGCCATTGGTTCAAATCCTATCACGTGAAATTTTAATTTAATGAATAAGTCTGAAATTTTTTGAAACAAAGCTAATCCAATGATGACCATTCAACCATCTGCTTCACTACTGTCCTTTAGGGAAGGGAGTCTGCCGTCCGGACCTGGCCTGGCCTATATGTGACTCCAGACGCACAGCCACGGGGTTGACTTTGAATGGCCTCGCAAGCCACTCAGTTCAAGGGCAATTAGGGACGGGCAATAAATGCTGGCCTGCCCAGCGACGCCCACATCCCATGAACGAATAAAAAAGGACACTCCTAATCTCACGTCAGGGATAAGCTTTACAGGAGGCAGACATCAGCCATTGACATGAGCAGGAGGAGTCTGCGGATGGGTAAAGACAGTGGGTCCATCTTAGGGCATTGATCCATCACAAAGACAACGTTTTCACCTGCTTTACCCATTAGTTGTTGGGAGCTTGTTACAATTCTGTCTAAGGTACTTCATCCGGGAGACCAATACATTGATGCCAATTGAATTGAAAAGTGGGTGGGGCCTATAACTGGGGGGAAAATCCGAATGCATCTCTTTTGGGCACCCGGCACAGATGACGTTCACAGCAAGAATTTTTTGGGGAAGAAAGGGTTTCATGTTCAATTGATTGGCGTACAAGAAATGTCTGAAATGATACCGTTAAACTGACTTACATTGGTGTTTTTTTTTACAAACTCACTCCAGGATCCTCCAATGTTAAGACGATCATCGGCTGGTTCTTAGCGACTGTGATCCTGCTCCTGATTCTGGTCCTTTTTGTGTATTACTTCAGAAAACCGAAGACGTGCAAGAGTAAACGTGGTAGGATGCACACTTTATGTCGGTGCACTTCTTACTTTCTGCATTTGCAACATGCAGTCAGAAGACCTAACCTTTTGTGGGTCTCTGCACCCGTTGTGACGCTATTGGGATCACTTTCTGCACCCACTGCACCCCGTGCAGGCTGAAATCTCCATTGGCAGCTGGGCGTCCCAGGCCTGAGAAAAGCCGCTTGACAAAAGCAGGTGGCTCTCTGACGGCCTGGGGAGTTGGGGTCGGTGTGGGGCTCCTGATCGGGCCGCCCTCAATGCCCCAACCACCCCCAACACCCTCAATGAGGTGGATATCTGGCCTAAGACCAATTAAGGGCCTGGGGACTGTAAAATCCGGACTGGATCTTCAGGCCCGGCAGGGGGCAGGATCGCCACCGACTTTTCGATTGGTGGATGGCTCCTGTCCGACAAGGGAAAAAGTCCGGCCGAAGTATCTTTGAAATCGCATTCTGATCGAATCACATACATGCATGTAATATTTATTCTTTGTACGTTGTCTTTGTTCTGCTTTGGATGTGCACCAATGATATTATTTAAATAATAACCTGATGTATTTCCAACCCACAGAATACAGGATTTACGTTCGAGAACGACTGCTTGATGATGTGACTCATATAGAAGCAATAGATGACGATACTACCTTTTAATTGGACAATACTTTGTGCACTGTACTCGGAAGAAAGATACAGTGTGAAGATATTTCAGGACTTGATAGTTGTTATGTGTGGTAGCGTAATGAGCAGTACGACTCTCGCCTCCCATTATATGTCAGTATTTAGATTTAAGGTAGTCAATTGAAGTAGATATTGGCTGGTCACGTAACGAGTACCTGTTGTGATCCCGTTCCTCGTGCACTGGCTTCCAAGATTTAGTTTTTTTTTATCCTGTGCTTCCTGTCAACCTCCTTTTAGCATTTTGCCGGTGCAGGTGGAAAACCCAGATGTTCACCAGTAACAACACCGCCAACATCTGTCAACAGAGATCAAGCTGCAAAAAGTAGCCGTGTGCTGGAGCTAATTGAAATCGAATTTCGACTGCTAATGGGATTGGAGCAGTTCAGAAACAGTTGCGGAATTTCATCGGGGCGGAGACGCAACAATGGGCGCCGTCCCCTCGGCCGCCCACACGGCGCCCACCCGGCATTCCGTTGCACTGACTTGAATGGGAATAGGTATCGGGCAGGGGGCGCCTAACTTGCGGCCGATGGGGATACCGTCCATTTTGTGCAACTGCCCAGATGCCATTTTATAGACCGTGCCCAGAGTTCCAAATCTGCTTGATGCAACAACACTCAGTTCAACTCAGACTTGTATCAGACAGATTAAGCGACATAGTTTTCATGTGATAAATATTTCCATGCCCACAGTCTAAAAATAACTGGTGGAGATCAGTCTGCCCTCTCAGATGGATGTAAATGATGCCATGACATTATTTCATAGTGGGGTGTGGGGTGGGGGGGAGGGGTATTCATATTTCAGGTGTAATTATCCCTCGACAAATATCAGTGGAAAAGATTACATGACCACTGTGGGATCTTGCTGTGCGCACCATTCGCTGTGGCGTTTCCTCCATTGCAACAGTGACCTGAGTTCAAAAGTGTTTCATTGGCTTGGACCCTCCTGACGTCATGAAAGGCACCAATTGAAGAATTAAGAACTCTATTTTAACCTAACAAGTAACATTCGCTAATGTGAAACGGTCCCTTTTTGCTTGTTTTCCGAACTGCTTTCTGCAAATTTCTCCTTTTGTTTGCAAGAAAAGTCTTTACTCGCAGTTAGAATTGGCTCACATTGATTGTAGGAAAGCGAGGGCTGATCTGATCGAGGTGTTTAAACTGGTCAAAGGATTTGTATCACTTAGATTTTTTTAATGCATTCATGGGATGTGGGCATCACTGGCAAGACATTTGTTGCCCATCCCCAATTGCCCTTTGAGACGGTGGTGGTGAGCTGCCTTCTTGAAGCACCACAGTCCATCTGGTGCAGATATACCCACAGTGCTGTGAGGGAGGGAGTTCCAGGATTCTGACCCAGCGACAGTGAAGGAAGGGCCGATGTAGTTCCAAGCCAGGATGGTGTGTGGCTTGGAGGGGAACTTGCAGATGGTGGGGTTCCCGTGCATCTGCTGCCCTTGTACTTCTAGGTGGTAGAGGCCGTGGGTTTGGAAGGTGCATACGGAAAAATGGAATCATCAATAAGGGGATATAAATATTGCAGTTCGAGCTGGCCCATTCAGGTTCGAAATCAGGAAGCCTTTTTCCACACTAACAGTGGTAGAAGGTTGGAACTCGCTCCTGTCAAAGGGAGTGAGGCTGGGAGCCAACTGTAACTTTTAAGACTGAGGTTGATAGATATCTTTATGAGGTAAACAAGTCAAGGGATATGGACCTGGGGTGGGAAATGACATTGAGGTACCGACCGGCCAAGATCGAATTGAAACGGGGGACAGGCTTGAAGGGTTGAATTCTTAATGGTTAAAAAATTGTAAATGTAACCACACATCCTTGTTCTGCCTCAAAGCTTTATGGAATGATTCAAGACTTAAATGTTCATCAAGGATTTAGATCTGATGGATGGAAACCAATAAAATGCTCACTCTTCCTACCATGCTACTATGTTCTAAGGTTATGACTTTGAAGCCAAAAGTATTTGCATGTGTGATAGTCTGATTGTGTTGGTGTGTTTCTCTGTGAGTGTGCTTTTGTGTGACTGGCCGTTTGTGCATGTTTGTATGTGATGTTATGACCGACCGCCCCATTCAAAACCTCCAATCAAAATATATGATTCGGATTGTGGTGGGAGAAACGCACTGTTAATTCAGTCCCGTCCCTCCACAGATCGCCTAACATATCGTTTTTAAACTCTCCACATTAAAGAAAGACCCAGCCAAGCTGTACCATCTATTAACCCCCGAGTGAGGCTAACCAAACCAGGTGTCTTTAAATCAACAAATGAACCGTATAATTAGGAAAGCTACATTCTTAAACACTCCTAAGGTATAAACAACATTTAAAATAGAAAACAATTAGAGTCCTGACAGATTTACGCTCCTGCCAGATGTGGAACAGTCCAAGATTGCTTGAAGTCCTCAGAGCCGTCTTTTCGGGGGGAGGGGGTGGGGGGGCGGATGTTCTTCAACAGTAGAACAGTCCAATTCAGAAGTCGAAATTTTTGCTCCTTCTCCAGCGATGAATTTCAACAACAAACAACTTGCAAAGACTTTTTAATAAATCAACTTAGTTTTAGAATTTTTGAGGGATAAAACATTGTCACAGTCTAACTCCCCTTCCTTCAGTTTTAATGATCAGAGATTTCTGTTTTGGCTTGACTTTTTAGAATTTTGAGAGAGAATAATAAATAAACAGACTAATTTCTCTTCCTTCAGTTTAAATGCTCTGAGAGCCCTCCTTTCAGGTGCTACCACACAGCTGCCTGTCTGTTTTTCCTCTTAGAACAGTCCATCTGCATTATAAGCCAGTTCAAAATTAAATTGTGACAAATGTATCTCCTGATGCTCAGTCTGAGTGGCTGCATCCAGGGCAACGAGAATGCACCCCTTAGATCACAGTTTCCAAATGGCTGCAAAAATGCATTCTTTGACTCAGCTTCTGGAGCCTGCTGCCTTAAAGCAGTATGGCTCCTTTTCCCAGCTTTAAAGGCACACCACATTCTTCCCGAAAAAAAAAGACTCCAGGATCATAACAGTGAGTATGTTTGTGTGACTGTGTTTGTGTGTGAGTGCGCCAAGTGTGGTAGTAATTCGGATGCAGTATCTTATTCATTGTCTTGCACTTTTCAGGATTCTGAAGTGAGGGAGATCAACAAAGCAGAAGCCAGATCCAGATAGTCTTCGCAAACATAATTGGTTTTATTTGCCCTACACAATATATTAACAAAATAAAAAGCACAGTGAAGTAAGTTAACTCGCAGTAGAAAATAATTCAAAGTGTTTTAAAATTCTGTCACTTCTCTGGAAGAGATATCCAGTTGATCATTGACAAAGCAAGTAAAAACAATGCTCATAAAATGCAAATAGCTTATCAAAGTTGATTAAAATACGTTTAAAATGAAGTTGATTAAAACATCGATTGTTGGTGTACCCATGCATGAAAAAAACACAATTTCCATCAATCCACATTATCAAGTTCCTGCGATGAAGACGCAAAGCGCATTCATCCAAATTACTCTGCTGTTGTCATATTCATGCAGAAAATACAGTGGCCATTCCAAAAGATCAAACAGAGACTTACATTTTCCATTGAAATATGTTTTCTTCAGGCCACCATAGTTCTTATTCCATGCACTTTCACTTCATCTACAGCAAATTTGTTGAGACAGCCACATTTTCAACAAACTTGCACCTTATCATCCTTCCAAACAGTGGAAATAGGAGCAGGAGTAGGCCATTCGGCCCCACGGGCCTGCCCCCCCCCCCCATTCAACTAGATTGTGGATAATCTGTCTCAATACTATTTTACCGCACTTTCCCCATATCCCTTGATATTTTCATATCGGGAAACCTATCCATCTCTGTCTTGAACGTACTCAATGATGGAGCCTACACAACCCTCAGGGGTAGACAATTCCAAAGATACTCTGCCCTCTGAGTGAAGAATTGCCTCCTCAGTTTAGTCCAAAATGGATGACCCTTTATTATGAGACTGTGTCTGCTGGTTCCAGACCTCCCAGCTACAGGAACGTCCTTCCTGCATCTACCCTGTCGAACCCTGTAAGAATTTTGTACCTTTCAATGAGATCACCTCTCATTCTTCTGAACTCTAGAGAATACAGGCCCAGTCTCCTCAATCTCTCCTCACTGGACAATCCCACCATCCCAGGAATCAGTCTGGTGAACCTTCATTGCACTCCTTCTCTGGCAAGTATATCCTTCCTCAGGTACGGAGACCAAAACTGTACAGAATCCTCCAGGTGCGGTCTCACCAAAGCTCAATATAATTGCGGTGAGACATCTTCACTCCTGTACTCAGATCCCCTTGCAATATCGGCCAACGTACCACTTGACTTCCAAACTGCTTGCCCGCACTTGGATATTAGCTTTCAGTGACGGTATGAACAAGGACATCCAGGTTCCTTTGGACATTAGCACTTCCTGAATCTCTCACCATTTAGGAAATACTCGGCATTTCTGTTTTTCCTACCAAAGTGGATCTCTTCACATTGTTCCACATTATATTCCACAGAATCACAGAGCAATTATGGCACAGGAAGAGGTCATTCAGCCCATCGTGTATGTGCCTGCCGAACAAACTAGCTGCCCAATCTAATCCCACCTCCCAGCACCTGGTCCATAGCCTTCCTGGTGACGGCACTTCAGGTGCGTGTCCAGGTACCTTTTTAAAGAATTGAGGGTTTCTGCCTCCACCACCGTTCCTGGCGGTGAATTCCAGACACCCACCCACCCTCATTCCATCCGTCATATTCCTGCCCACTCACTCCTGCCTGTCAAATCCCCTTGAAGCCTCCTTGCATCCTTCTCACAAATCACATTCCCACCGAGTTTTGTGTCCTCGGCAAATTTGGAAATATTGCATTAGGTCCCCACTTCCCAATGGTTGATGCAGATTGTGAACAGCCGAGGCCCAAGCACTGATCCTCGCGGTACCCCACTAGTCACAGCCTGCCAAGCTGAGAATGGCCCGTCTGTTCCTACGCTCTCTTTTCTCTCATTTGCGTCAGGGTGAAAAGTTCACAAGATGGATGGCGGATTAGACCCAGAGCTGAGCTTCATATCTGCTCCTTCACTGTGACTGGGTCAAAATCCTGGATCTCCCTTCCTAACAGCACTGTGGGTGTACCAACCCCACATGGACTGCAGCGGTTCAAGAAGGAGGCTCAACACCTATGAAGAGGGGTTGGGGAAACCAAGCCTGTGTTCTCCAGAGTTTCAAAGAATGAGGGGTGATCTCATTGAAACCAACAAATACTCAAAGCGATAGACAGGGTAGATTTGGGTAAAATGTTTCTCCTGGTTGGGGAGTCTAGAACCAGGGGACACAATTTCAAAATCAGGGGGAAGCCACTTGGGACAGAGATGAGGAGAAATGTCATTACTCAGAGGGTTGTGAATCTTAGGAATTCTCTATCCCAGAGGGCTGTGGAAGCTCAGTCATTGAGTATGTTTAAAGCAGAGATTGACAGATTGCTGAATTCCAATGACATAAAGGGATATGAGGATAGTCTGGGAAAAACACATTGAAGTGGATGATCAGCCATGATAGTATTGAATGGCGGAGCTGGCTCGATGGGCTGAATGGCCTACTCCTGTTCCTATATTCCAAAGCTGCCGAAATAGTTTCTCTCAAACTACCCCATCAGTTCCCCTTAATATCTCAACAACTTTGATCAAATCACCTTGATCCTCCTAAATTCCAGGGAATTATTCCCAGTTTGTGTAATATCACCTCGTAATTTAACCCTTGGAGTCCAGTTATCATTCTGGTAAATCTACACTGCACTCAAATGGACACAAACTCCTCAAGTCTCTTTGAACCTCCAGTGTTTCTATCTTTTCACCATTTATAAAGCACTCTGTTCTAGTCTTTTTTTGCTGACATTGAAATCGAACTACCACAGATTTGCCCATTTATTTAAGATATTAATATCTCTTTGTAATTTGATGCTTCCAGCTACACTGCTTACAATGCTGCCTATGTTTGTGTCATTGGTAAACTTGGGTATGTTGCATTCTACCACATCATCTTAAATCGTTAATAAATACAGCAAAACTGAGACACACACGGGCTTTGCACTAGTAGACAGGAGTGAATCATTCCATCCTCAATCTATTTTAATTCCAGATTTATGTTTTTGTTTCGTAAAAAGAGAATTCAAATTCACAACAGCCCTGTGTGGGATTTCAACTCCTACTTTTTCAATCATCAGCTCAGGCCTTCAAATTAAAACCCATAAAAAGAGATTCATTTTCCTACTGCTGATGTCTGACTGACTGAGGTTTTGTATATTGTTCCCTTCGCCTCTTCTTCCATGTGTTTGAAGTCTTTGAAGTTTGTCAGACATTGGTAAACTACTTCATGTGGTGTTGTGTAAATACCTTCAATTCTGTATATCTGCAAGGGACACAATTCAAATTCTCACCTTATTGCATCAACTAAAACCTGCAGGTCCATTCAAACAACTCTATTTCCTGTCTCTGCAAAGACAGCTCACACTTCCACAATGCAGGAATGTCTGAATGGAAACAGCTTTTGACACATTTCCCAACACGTTTGCTGACACTTTTCAGGATGAAGCTCAATTCAACTGACAAGACTCGAAGCCCCAAATTGAATCTTTCAGATATAAAAACTGACTCAGATCTCTCCAGATTCCAGATCTCTCTGAACCAGCACCCATCTTAACATTGTGCTATTTAGTTTATATCGCTTCTCCTCAGCCTTCCTTCCTAAATGCATCATTTGACATTTCTCAGCATTGAAGTTAACCTGCCATGTGTCTGACCATTTCACCAGACTGCCTCTATCCTCCTGAACCCCACACTGTACCTGCCCTGACAGTGTTTTATAGAACAGAGAAGACAGAGATTTACTACTACTATTCCCTTCTCTGTTTATTACATTGCAGATGGTGTAATGTTGAAGTTATGCCCTGTAAACCCAAGTCCAAGTCATTAATATATATCAAAAAGATCAGTGGTCCTAATCCAAACCCCTGGGGAATACCACTGTACCACAATGTACACTGTATACAGTCAGTACAAAAGCAGGGAGGTTATGCTGAACATTTATAAAGCTCTATTTCGGCCCCAACTGGAGAACTGTGTCCAGTTCTGGTCACCACACTTTAGGAAGGATGTGAGGTTCCTTGAGAGGGTGCAGAGATTTACCAGAATGGTTTCAGAGATGGGGGATTTTAGCTACAAGGTTAGGTTGGAAAAGCTGGGTTTGATCTCCTTAGAACAAAGTAGATAGAGGGGAGATTGAATAGAAGTGTATAAGATTATGTCAGTCAAAGATACCGCCCTCCAGTCTGAAGCAACCATTCACCACTACTCTCTGTGTCCTGTCCCTTAGCCAATGTTGTATCCACTCTGTCCCTGTCCCGTTCATTCCATCAGCATTCCTTTCGTGAACTAGTCAGTTATGAGGCAGCATTATGACCTCCCATTGAGGAAATTGGTCCTAGAGCACAGAAAAACACACACAGACAGGCAATGAGCATCTGCAACAAGAGAGAATCCAACCACCTCCCCATGGCATTCAAAGCATTATCCCATCGCTGAATCACCCAGCATCAACATCCTAGGGAGACATTGACCAGGAACTGAGCTGAAATAATCACATCAGTACTGTGGCTACAAGTGACTCACCCCCTGACTCTCCAAAGCCTTTCAACCACCTACAAGACACAAGTCAGGTGTGTGATGGCATCTCTCCACTTGCCTGGATGAGTGTAACATCTACAACACTCCAGAAGCTCGACACCATCCAGGACAAAGCAGTCCACCTGATTGGTACCCCATCCACCACTTTAAACTTTGATCACATCACCCCTTCCCCTTCTAAATTCCAGGGATACAGAGTAAAGCTCCGTCTACACTGTCCCATCAAATGCTGCCAAGCTATTAGTTAGCTATTGAGTAAATCTCTGTCTTCTCTGTTCTAGAAAACACTCCCAGGGAAGGTACAGTGTGGGGTTAGATACCGAGTAAAGCTGCCTCTATATATGCCTCGCTTTCTCCTCCTCCATCCAGATGGAGAGAGTAACAGTGAGAAAGACAGGGATAGATCTAGAGAGGGAAGAACAGGGAGAGGGAAGGATAGCAATGGGGAGAGATTACCAGAGAGAAAGAGGACGAGATTGGGATGGAGAGTGTCGGTCAGTGTTCCCGCAAAGCTGTGTGCAGCATCCTGGAAGGTATGACACAGTGAGAGATTGAAATTAAGAGGGTACAGAGGGGGATAGAGAGAGAAATAAACAAGGAGAAGGTAGCAGAGAGGGGAACTAGTGATTGATTGAGTAAGAGAGAGGGGAAGACGGAGATGGAGAGAGATTACCAGTAAGAGTAGCTCTCCACTTCTCTCTCCATGCATATCTCTCCCTTTCTCACTGTTACCCTCTCTCCATCTATATTCCTCCCTCTCTCCTGGTGTTTCACACTCTACACCTATTTCTTGTACCTCTGTGTACACAGGATTACATCAAACTATGATAACATTTGTCATTTGCACTTTTGATCTAACCTAACAACATGACTGTCTCCAACATTATCTCTGTGTCTGTGAACAGCGGGACCTTGGAGTGAATGTTCACTGATTCCTGAGGCTGACAGGACAGGTGGATAAGCTGGTTAGGAAGGGATAAGGGAGACTTTCATTTCCCGACCAGTGGAAATAATCTCTCAGTGTCCACCCTATCCAGTCCCTTTAGAATCTGATATGTTTCAATGAGATCACCTCTCATTCTTCTAAACTGCAGAGAATACAGGTCCTATTTACTCAGCCTCTCATCATAGGACAATGGCAGAGAAGCTAAACAAATACTCTCTGTCTGTCTTTATGTTCTCTCTCATGCTCTGTCATCTTCCTTGAATCATTGAACACTGCAGTTTGTGGATCATTTCACTGTTTGCTGTTGAGCTGATGAAATTGTTTGATTGGCAGTGATAATATTTTTGGACCATTGTATTGAGTCCAATGGGTTGCAACGAGGATTACTGGGTGATTTCTCTCTGCAACTTTTAATCTTTAATCAAGCTTATCTGGGCATTAACCTGCAATCTGTTTTTATATGTCTGACTCCACTCATTCTCCCGAGGATAAAGTTACTTTTGTCTGGTTGTGCACCCAATTAAATGACTGTTTGACATGGCGAGACTTTCTTTACTGTGAACGTGTGCTGATGTCTCTCTCTCTCTCTCACACACACACACTATCTGCCTCTCTCTCTACCCACATATATCCCGGACTTTCCCTCTCTCTCTGACGGACACTCTATCTCTCATTCATTTTTCACACTTTCTGTACACCCTGTGTCTGCTCTTTTCCTCTAATTTCTCATTTTCCATCCCACTCTCTCTCTCCATCTCTCTCTCTCTCTCTCTTCTGCTCTGTTACTCTCTCCTCACCTTTATCTTTCCATTTATCTGTTTCCTCACTCTCAAACTCGACCTCTCCCTCACTCTCCACCTTCCTTTCTCTTGGATCTCTCTTCACATCTCTCTATCACTCTGTCTCCATCTCTGTCCAATTGAGGAGATTCTCCCTCCATTTCTCACCATCTCTTGCTCTCTCACTCTCTCCCTCTCACCTATTTTCTCTCAGTCTCTCCATCTCTCTATCACTCTGTCTCCATCTCAGTCCAATTGAGGAGATTCTCCCTCCATTTCTCACCATCTCTTGCTCTCTCACTCTCTCCCTCTCACCTATTTTCTCTCAGTCTCTCCATCTCTCTATCACTCTGTCTCCATCTCTGTCCAATTGAGGAGATTCTCCCTCCATTTCTCACCATCTCTTGCTCTCTCCCTCTCACCTATTTTCTCTCAGTCTCTCCATCTCTCTATCACTCTCTCTCCATCTCTGTCCAATTGAGGAGATTCTCCCTCCATTTCTCTTGCTCTCTCACTCTCTCCCTCTCACCTATTTTCTCTCAGTCTCTCCATCACTCTCTCTCCATCTCTGTCCAATTGAGGAGATTCTCCCTCCATTTCTCACCATCTCTTGCTCTCTCACTCTCTCCCTCTCACCTATTTTCTCTCAGTCTCTCCATCTCTCTATGATTCTTTCAAGCTCAGTTCTTCCTCTCTCTCTCCCCATCACTCTCTCTTTTCTATTTCCCTCTCTATTACTTGCTCTCCAACTCTCTTGCTCTTTCTGTTCATGTTGGGTCCCTTTAAGAGTTTGGGACAGTTCTGGTGGTGCAGGGTCCCTTTAAGAGTCTGGTGCTGACCCCCCCTCCCCCACCCCAGGGGCGGGGTTACAAGTCGCCCAAAGCGCGGCTGCGCGGAAGCCAGAGGCAGCTTTTAACCCCTTGACCTCCAGACACGTGGGGCGAGGCAGCCAATGAGACCTCACTGACGCCCTGGCGGGAGGGAGGTGTCATCAGCCGCCATGTTTGCGCGACGTCACCCGCCGGCCGCTTATTTCCGCAAACAGCAGCTGAAAGGAAAAGGAGAAGCGGCTTCAGCTGTCGATCTCAATGGAGGAAAGTTGAACGTCTGAGCCGGGGGACAATATAAAAAAGCGGCATTTAACGCTCTTGTGGAGATGCGCATGTGCGGAGCATCCTCCCAGAGTGCAGCGCGGCCTGTACCGCAGATAGGGGCCGTTCCCACCCGCGGGGCATTGTGGGAGCTGCAGGACGCCATTGCCCCCTCATTAACTCAGTCAAAATTAACTCATTCCCTCTCAGCTCTCTCTCCCTCCTTTTCATATTGCAGGCTGAAATGGGGCTTTGTTGGCATCCATTACACCATCCCGGGTGTGATCAGATACTCTGTCCCTTCGTAAACGATTTCCCGTCCCTCCATCAGCTTGTGATTGTTATTGGCTTTTCTCCTACTGAAATGGTTGCTGAATTTGTTGGTCTTTTTCTCCTGGCTTCATAACCAACCCTCTCTCCCTCTGTCTCTCTCCTCGTGTCAGAGATAGCAGGAGGGAGAGATAGAGAGAGGAAGAAAGATACAGAGAACAACACCAGTTTCTCCAATCTATCCACACAACTGAAGTCCCTCATCCTGGAACCTTGCTCGTGAATCTTTTCTGCATCCTCTCTTATGCCTCCACATCCTACCTAAAGCACGGTGTCCAGAATTGGACACAATACTAGATGAGGATGAAGCAGTGTTTTATAAAGCTTCATCATAACCTCCTTGCTTTTATACTCTAAGCCTCTATTTACAAAGCCTAGGATCCCATACGCCTTTTAACCACTTTCTCAACTAGCTCTGCCACCTTCAATTTGTGCACAGACATCCCCAGGTCTCTCTGTTCCTGCACCCACTTCCTTCTGTTCTTAAGTTCCCATGACAGAGAGGGACAGAAGGACAGGGAGGTCGAGAAATAATGAGGGGGAGAGAGAGCAAACAAACAGGAAACACATATGGGAACACCACCACCTGCAAGTTTCCCTTCCAGTCTCACACCATCCTGACTTGGAACTATATCACCATTCCTTCACTGTCACGAGGTCAAAATCCGGGATCTCACTTCCTAACAGCACTGTGGGTGTACCTACCCCACATGGACTGCAGAGGTTCAAGAAGGTTCAACGGCAATTGGTGATGGGCAATAAAATGCTGGCATAGCCAGTAATTCACACATCCAACAAATGAATAAAAAATAATAACAATTTGGCACCAAGTCACTAAAGGAGATATTGAACTGGACACAAGAACACAAGAAGTAGGAGCAGGAGTCGGCCATTCAGCCCCTCGAGCCTGCCCTGCCATTCAATAAGATCATGACTGATCTGTCCCAACACTCAACTCCTCTTTCAGGCCTGCTCTGCAGAACCCTCGACTCCCTGAGAGGGTTGAGAACAAATATTTTCCCACAAAGACAAACAGGGTGAGACTCCCAAATCTAGATAGCAAGAATCAAACCAGGTAGAATAAGGCACAAAAGGGAAGCTTACGTCAGATACCGAGAGCTCAATAACACAGAAAGCCGAGAGGAGTGAAGAAAGTGCAGGGGTGAAATTAAAAAGAAAATTAGGAAAGCAAAAAGATAGTCAGAAAATAATATTACCAAGTAAAATCAAGGAAAGCACAAAGATGTTTTATAAATACATGAAGAGCAAGAGGATAACTAAGGATAGAGTATTAGGGACCAAAAAGGGAATGTGTGTATGGAGGTGGGAGATGTGGGCATGATTCTTAATGAATACTTTGTATCCGTCTTTATAAAAGAGGGGGAACTATGCAGACATTGTAGTTAAAGAGGAGGAGTGTGAAATATTGGATGGGATAAACAGGGTGCGAGGGAAATATTAAGGTGTTTAGCATCTTTGAAAGTGAATAAATGGTCAGGCCTGGATGCATTGGAATCAGTTCAGAGAAGGTTCACTCGGCTGATTCCTGGGATGAAGGGGTTATCTTATGAGGAATAGTTGAACAGGTTGGGCCTATACTCATTGGAGTTTAGAAGAATGAGAGGTGATCTTATTGAAACATACAAGATTCTGAGGGGACTTGACAGGGCGGATGTTGGGAGGATGTTTCCCTTGTGGAGGAGTCTTGAACTAGGGGGCACCGTTTAAAAATAAAGGGTCTGCCATTTAAGACTGAGCTAAGGAAGACTTTTTTCTCCCAGAGGTTGGTTAGGCTTTGGAATTCTCTTCCCCAGAGAGCAGTGGAGGTTGGGTCAATGAATTTACAAGGGAGTCAAGGGTTATGGGGGGCAGGCAGGAAAATGGAGTTAAAGTCACTATCAGATCAATCATGATCATATTGACTGACAGAACAGGCTCAAGAGGCTGAATGGCCTACTCCTGCTCCTATTTCTTCGGATCTAGTGTATAAATTGGAGGGTTTGCTCTCCACTTTTTAAACCATTTTTATAGCAGAGACAGGTCCATGTGTAATATAAACAGAGACAGAGTCTAGTGCAGACCTAACTAGTGCATTGATAACTGAGACTAGTGTAAAAGGTATCAAGGATACTGAATTCTAAATATACATTCAGGGGAAGTTTTTTAGGCCAGTACGTAGCAAGGTCAACAAGAGATGGGTCAGTTTGTCACTTAGTTTTAGGGAATGAAGCTGGGCCGGTGGAAGGCGATTTAGAAAAGGTGGACTGGAAAACGGTACTTGAAGGTAAATCAGTGTCAGAGCAGTGAGATTGAATCATTTCATCCTGGAGGATTTATTATTCCAGAGTTATTTTTTATTTTCAGAGAAATTCAAATTCACAAGAGCCCAATGTGGGATTTGAACTCCGACTTTTTCAGTCATTACCTCAGGCTTTCAGATTACAAACTGTAAAAGACATTCACCTTCCTCCTGTTGTGACCTGACTGTCTCAGCTTTTGTGTAGTGTCTCCAATCTTGTTCTTTCATGTGTCTGAAGACTTTGATGTTATTCAGACATTGGTAAACCACTTCATTCTCTCAGGTCATCGGCTCAAATACCTTCAGGGACACAATCCACAATCTAATTCACACCCTATTCAAGCAACCAAAATCTTCAACTCCATTCAGACACCCCGATATCCTGTCCTTGCACTGATAACTGACAGCTCCACAATGCAGAAATGTCTGAATGAGAAACCACATTTACCTGACACAATCCAAGCTCCAAATTGAATCATTAAGATATCGAAAATACCACAGAAATGTGACTTGTTCCTTGTAACAGTGAGACTGAAACATTTCAGGGTACTATTCAACCAAGAAGGATTCCGAGAAAAGTCAGGATCAGGATTGAAAGAGAAAGAGAGAGAGTAAAAAGGGGGGAGTGAGAGAGGGGGTAGAGAGAGAGAGAGAGAGAGACACGGTCAGCTCCTGGATGGGGAAGGATTCTCTGTTCCTTCACCCATTTTAACATTGTACCATTTAGTTTAGACAGAGAGACATAGACTGACAGGGTGACTGACAGAGAAAGAAGGATATTTAACATCGGATATTGGATGTAATTTAACCCCACAACCCTGTTCCGGCATTCAATGAGATCTTGGCTGATCTGTGATCTATCTTACACCATATATCCTGCCTTTGCCCCTTATCTCTTACTATCTTTGCTGAACAAGAATCTATCAATCACAGGTTTAAAAATTAACCAATAATCCAGCATGAAATTTCCACAAACAATATCATGAGGGTGTGATGGCTCCTACAGTGGAATAGCTCACTGGATGTTTAAAATGGAGGCTATTTCCTCTGGATCATCAAAAGTATCTGCCTGGGCCCCAACATCATCGACATTTCCCCCTCTCCCGACGTTTTTTTTCTCTCCATATCTATCTCTTATATGTTTGTGTCCACAGCAGTGAAGGATTACATCAAATTAATAGATCTTACATTATCCTTTTCATCCACCTCAACAATCTCTCTCTCTCTCCAACTTTGTCCCTCTCTACAGCCCTCTCTCTGCCTTCATAACTAACCCTGCCTCCCTCTGTCTCTCTCCTAATGTCAGAGATAGCAGGAGGGAGAGACAGAGAGAGAATGTTGAAGGAACTGTACTCTGTTCCTAAGCTGTGCTGAACCTGCTCTGGGAGTGTTTGATGGGCTACATTAATCGGCCGTGTACAGTCCTGTATCAGGCTGTGAAGAAGCACAGCTTGTTCAGTGTACAACGGGTCAAAGGGAATGATTCACTCCTGTCTGCTACTGGGAAGAGAGACTGACCTTAACATCAAGGCAGCGTTTGACCGAGTGTGACATCGAGGAGCCCGAGTAAAACTGAAGTCAGTGGGAATCGGGGGAAATCTCTCCACTGGTTGGAATCATACCGAGCACAAAGGAAGATGGTTTTGGTTGTTGGAAGTCAATCATCTCAGTCCCAGGCCTTCACTGCAGGAGTTTATCAGGGTAGTGTCCTCAGCCCAGCCATCTTCAGCTGAGATCCCAGCAGAAAGTGCTTTAAATACTGAGCAGGTCAAGCAGCATCTGTGGAGAGAGAAACAGAGTTAGTGATTCAGCTCGATGCTTTCCAGATTTCCAGCATCCACAGTATTTTGCCTCAGATAATGAAGCAATCCAGAGCCACAGACCCAGACAACATTCAGGTTTGGGCCGACCAGTGGCAAGTAACATTCACGTCACACAAGTGCCAGGCAATGACCATCTGCAACAAGAGAGAATCCAACCACCTCCCCTTGGCATTCAAAGCATTATCCCATCACTGAATCCCCCAGCGTCAACATCCTGGGGAAACATTGACATCAGGCTTAACTGAACGAAACACATCAATAGTTTCTTCACCCAGTGGCTGGTGGGTGTCTGGAACTCACTGCCTGAAAGGATGGTAGAGGCAGAAACCCTCATCACATTTAAAACAATCTCTTGGATATTCACTTCTCCATGTTTAAAATGGGTAAGGAATAACTCTCCTCGTCTACACTGCCTCATCGCACACTCTCAGAGAAGGTACAGCATATCTTCGATACAGAGTAAAGCTCCGTTTAAACATTCCCTGGAGTGTCGGATTAACCCGGCTGTGCCCGGCTCAGCCTCAAGACTCACCTGCCTCAGTCACTGAGACGCTCCTGTATCACTTGCCTTAACATAAGTGGATGCTGGGTTTGGGAGTGGGACAGGCACACGGGATTAGGACGACTGCTCATGTGGAGGATAAGCATCAGTAATCCCTCAGAGAATCAGAACAGACCAGCGAGACTCAGAAATGGAAACTTGTGTTGAATTTGTGAGTCTTGCATTGTGGAATGCTTTAGTATTTGGTGAGAATGTTGAACCAGTGACATTTTGCCCCAGTGGGATGAATAGACACTATATGACTTGATTACAACAGTAAGGTACCGTGTGTACTGTAAATATGGACTGAAATAACAATGTAACTGATCAATTTTCAGCTGAATTTTATGACTACAGTTATACCTGCAATCCTGTGAGAATGTACATAAGACACGATGGGATGAAGTCAAAGTGGCCACTGTTGAATTTGCTCGCTTGATCTTTGTGGGAACACAAGGGTTAAGTAAGTTAAAAATATCAAATGGTCAATTCACTTGTTTAAGTAAACACTGAACAGAAATGGGTCTGGAATGTCCTATGTGCTGCATTCCTACTCCTACATCTACTCTGTCAGGACCCCTCATGATTTTGAACACCTCGATCAAATCTCATCTCAAGTTTCTCTTCTCTATGGAGAACAACACCAGTTTCTCCAATCTATCCAGGTAACTGAAGTCCCTCATCCCTGGAACCTTGCTCGTGAGTCTTTTCTGCATCCTCTCTAAAGCCCCCACATCCTTCCGAAAGTACGGTGTCCAGAATTGGACACAATACTAGTTGAGGATGAAGCAGTGTTTTATAAAGCTTCATCATAACCTCCTTGCTTTTATACTCTGAGCCTCTATTTACAAAGCCTAGGATCCCAAATGCCTTTTAACCACTTTCTCAACTAGCTCTGCCACCTTCAATTTGTGCACACACATCCCCAGGTCTCTCTGTTCCTGCACCCACTTCCTTCTGTTCTTAGGTTCTCATAACACAGAGGGACAGGAGGACAGGGAGGTCTGGAAAGAAGGAGGGGGAGAGAGAGCAAACAAACAGGAAACACGTATGGGAACACCACCACCTGCAAGTTTCCCTTAAGTCACACACCATCCTGACTTGGAACTATATCGCTGCTCCTTCACTGTGACTGGGTCAAAATCCTGGATCTCCCTTCCTAACAGCACTGTGGGTGTACCTACCCCACATGGACTGCAGCGGTTCAAGAAGGAGGCTCAACACCACCTTCTCAAGGGCAATTGTGAATGGGCAATAAATGCTGTCCTGGCCACTAACGCACACATCCAACAAATGAATCAAGAAAATAAAAATTTGACACCGAGTCACTTCAGGAGATATTAGACCAGATGACCAAAAACTTGGTCAGAGGTTGGTTTGAGGGAGAATCTTCAAAGAGGAAAGAGAGTTAGTGAGATGGTGAGGTTTGGGAAAGGAATTCCAGAGTTAGGGCCTTGGCAGCTTGAAGGCACGGCCACCAATGGTGGAACGATTCAAATTGGGGATGTTCAAGAGGTCAGAATTAGAGGATGGCAGATATTGGTGGATTGTGGAGCTGGAGGTGATTGCAGAGATAGGGAGGGGTCATTTGTGGAAGACAATTCCAAAATTCCACCATCCTTTGTGTGTAGAAGTGTTAATAAATTTCACCCTTGAAAGGGTCTTCGACTAATGTTCGATTTTTAGACTGTGCCCCTCGTCCGAGACTCCTCCAACCAGTGAGAAGAGTTTCTCTCTATCTACCCCATCAGTTTCCAGTATTGTCTTGTAAACTTTGATCAATTCACCCAGCACAGTGGCACAGTGGTTAGCACCGCAGCCTCACAGCTCCAGCGACCCGGGTTCAATTCTGGGTACTGCCTGTGTGGAGTTTGCAAGTTCTCCCTGTGTCTGCGTGGGTTTCCTCCCGGTGCTCCGGTTTCCTCCCACATGCCAAAGACTTGCAGGTTGATCGGTAAATTGGCCATTAGCAATTGCCCCTAGTATTGGTAGGTGGTAGCAAAATATGGGGACAGGTGGGGAGGTGGTAGGAATATGGAATTAGTCTAGGATTAGTATTAATGGTTGGTTGATGGTCGGCACAGACTCGGTGGGCCGAAGGGCCTGTTTCAGTGCTGAATCTCTAAACTAAACTAAACTTAACACCCCTTACACTTCAAAATTCCAGGGATACAGATTAAAGCTCCGTCTACACTGTCCCTTCAAATGCTGCCAAGCCAAGTACAGAATGGAGTTATCTACAGAGCAAGTCTCTGTCCTCTCTGTTCTATAAAACACTCGCAGGACAGGTACAGTGTGGGGTTAGATACCGAGTAAAGCTGCCTCTATATATGCCTCTCTTTCTCCTCCTCCATCCAGATGGAGAGAGTAACAGTGAGAAAGACAGGGATAGATATAGAGAGAGAATAACAGAGAGAGGGAAGGATCGCAATGGGGAGAGATTACCAGAGAGGAAGAGATTGGGATGGAGAGTGTCGGTCAGTGTTCCTGCAAAGCTGTGTGCAGCAGCCTGGAAGGTACCACGCAGGTCCTGTTCCCTGATAAATAACACACGTCTTCGAAGATTCTTAAAAATTTAAAGGGACTGCACGTGGGACAAAAAAAACTTGCCGTGCACAACAACTAAATTTTCTGGGAACATTGGAGCCAGCTGTAGCTCAGTGGGTAATACTCCTGCCTCTGAGTTATACGTTTGTGGGTTCAGGTCTGAACACAAAATCTAGACTGATGTCACCCAACAGAAAATCAGAACAGACCAGCGAGACACAGAAAAGGAAACTTGTGTTGAATTTGTGAGCTTCGCTTTCTGTAATGTTTTAGTGTTTGGTCAGAATGTTGACCCAGTGAAATTTTGCCCCTGTGGCATGAGAGTTATCTGAATAGAGATTATAACATCTTATTACAACATGAAGGTACCGTGCGCACTGAGTATTATAACATTTGCAGCGTCCCATCATGTAAAATACTTTACTGGGTGTGGGATCAGGGTTTGATATTTCCAACACACTGAGGGAAACTCGAACTTTTAATCAGCCCTGGGAGGAAAGTAAACCTGGAGACTTTCAAACAGTAATCAATGTCAGATTTGATCAATTATTAGGGATTAATCAATTTAGTATACAAAGCAGACAGAATATGCCGTTAAAGAGCGGGATATGGGTTTCCTACCAGCCTGCAGAAGGAAGTGCACCCTCTGCAGTTGTGGTATCACCAAAAGCAGCCAAATTAAAATAGCAAATTGATGTATGTGGAGTTTTACTGAGGTTCTGAGAGAGGAGAGAGAAACAGGCATAGACACAGACAGGCAGACACACACCCACACACAGAGAAACACACATGCACACAGAGAAACACACACACAGAACCACACACACAGAGAAACACACATGCACACAGAGAACCACACACACAGAACCACACACACACACACAGAAACACACACACAGAACCACACACACACAGAGACCGACATGCACAGACACACAGAGACCGACATGCACAGACACACACACAAACAGACTGCCCAAGGGACAGAGAGTGACAGAAGAATATTTCAATTTCTATAATATTTCAATTTCAGTTTCTATAAGATCCCCCCTCATTCTTCTGAATTCCAATGAATATAATCCCAATCTACTCAGTCTCTCCTCATAAGCCAACCCCCTCAACTCTGGAATCAACCTAGTGAACCTCCTCTGCACCCTCTCCAGTGCCTGCACATCCTTTCTCAAGTAAGGAGACCAAAACTGCACACAGTACTCCAGATGCGGCCTCACCAGTACCTTATACAGCTGCAACATAACCTCTCTGCTTTTAAACTCAATCCCTTTCGCAATGAAGGACAAAATTCCATTTGCCTTCCTAATTACTTGCTGTACCTGCAGACCAACCTTTTGCGATTCATGCACAAGGACACCCAGGTCCCTCTGCATAGCAGCATGCTGCAACTTTTTACCATTCAAGTAATAATCCTTTTTACTGTTACTCCTACCGAAATGAATAACTTCACATTTATTAACATTGTATTCCATCTGCCAGACCTTTGCCCACTCACTCAATGTATCTATGTTCCTCTGCAAAGTTTCACAGTCATCTGCACACTTTGCTCTGCCACTCATCTTAGTGTCATCTGCAAACTTTAACACCCTACACGTGGTCCCCAACTCCAAATCATCGATATAAATTGTAAATAATTGGGGTCCCAACACCGATCCCTGAGGCACACCACTAGTGACTGATTGCCAGCCAGAATAGCACTCATTTATCCCCACTCTCTGCTTCCTGTTAGTCAACCAGAGAGGGAAAGACAGTTGGAGAGACAGAGAGAGAGAGACGCAGAGATGGAAGGAGAGAGATGGAGTGACAGGGAGGGAAAGACAGATGGAGGGACAGAGTGAGAGACAGAGAGAGGAGAGAGATGGAGTAACAGGGAGGGAAAGACAGATGGAAAGACTGAGAGAGAGAGAGGCAGAGATGGAATTAGAGAGAAGGAGGGATAGGGAGGGAAAGACAGATGGAGAGACAGAGAGAGAGAGAGATAGAAGGAGAGAGAGGGAGAGACAGAGAGGGAAAGACAGATGGAGGGACAGAGGGAGTGGCAGAGACAGAGATAGAAAGAGAGAGAGGGAGAGTTAGGGAGGGAAAGACAGATGGAGGGACAAAGTGAGAGACAGAGAGAGCAGGAGAGAGATGGAGTGACAGGGAGGGAAAGACAGATGGAGGGACAGAGAGGGGGAAGAGAGATAGAGGGGGAGAGAGAGAGATTGAGGGGGAGAGAGAGAGATAGAGCGGGGAGAGAGAGATAGAGTGGGGAGAGAGAGATAGAGGGGTAGAGAGAGATAGTGGGGGGAGAGAGATAATGGTGGGAGAGAGAGATAGAGGGGGGAGAGAGAGAGAGAGGTGGGGAGAGAGAGATAGAGAGGGCAGAGAGAGATGGAGGGGGGAGAGAGAGCTGGAGGGGGGAGAGAGAGCTGGAGGGGGGAGAGAGAGCTGGACGGGGGAGAGAGAGATAGACGGGGGAGAGAGAGATAGAGGGGTTAGACAGAGATAGAGGGGTTAGAGAGAGATAGAGGGGGGAGAGAGAGATAGAGCTCGGAGAGAGAGATAGAGCTCGGAGAGAGAGATAGTGGGGGGAGAGAGAGACAGTGGGGGGAGAGAGAGACAGTGGGGGGAGAGAGAGACAGTGGGGCGAGAGAGAAACGGGGCAGAGAGCGATAGAGGGTTGAGAGAGACAGAGGGGGTAGAGAGAGATAGAGGGGGGAGAGGGAGATAGAGTGGGGAGAGGGAGATAGAGGGGGGATAGGGAGATAGAGTGGGGAGAGGGAGATAGAGTGGGGAGAGGGAGATAGAGGGGGAGAGGGAGATAGAGGGGGAGAGGGAGATAGAGGGGGTTGAGGGAGATAGAGGGGGTTGAGGGAGATAGAGGGGGTTGAGGGAGATAGAGGGGGTTGAGGGAGATAGAGGGGGTTGAGGGAGATAGAGGTGAAGAGGGAGATAGAGGTGAAGAGGGAGATAGAGGTGAAGAGGGAGATAGAGGGGGAGATAACAAACTTGGAGGAGATGTAAACAGTGTTGATGACATCAATTGACTACAACAGGACATCGATAGGTGAGCAGAATGGGCAGACAAGTGGCAGAAGGAATTTAATACAGGGAAATGTGAGATGGGCAGAAAGGATAGGGAGAGGGAATACAGACATAATGGCCCAGTTCTAGGGAGTGTGCAGGGACAGAGAGACCTGGGGATACATGTACATACATCTTTGAAGGTGGCAGGACATATTGAGAAAGTAGTCAGCAAAGCATATGGGATCTTGGGCTTCATAAATAGAGATTTTGAGTACAAAAGCATGAAAGTTATGCTGTATGTTTATAAACCTCTGGTTAGGCCACGACCAGAACAGTGCATCCAATTCTGGTGACCACACTTTCAGAAGGATGTGAGAGTCCTTTGTAGGGAGCAGAGGGGATGGTGGATCCAGGGATGGGGGATTTTAGCAAAGTGGACTGGAAACAGCTACTTGAAGGTCAATCAGTGTCAGAGCAGTGAGAGTTACTGAGGGTTGATATCAAATATGTTCACACAAAGACAAACAGGGTGGGACTCCCAAATCTAGAGCCCCTTGGATGTCAAGGATCAAACCGGGTACGATAAGGCACAAGAGGGAAGCTGATGTCAGATACCGAGAGCTCAATACAACAGAAAGCTGAGAGGAGTGTAGAAAGTACAAGGGTGAAATTAAAAAGCAAATTAGGAGAGCAAAGAAATGGCCGGAAAATAATATTACCATTAAATCAAAGAAATCACAAAGATGTTTTATAAATACATTAAGAGCAAGAGGATAAATAAGGATAGAGTATTAGGGACCAAAAAGGGAATGTGTGTATGGAGGTGGGAGATGTGGGCATGGTTCTTAATGAATACTTTGTCTCCCTCTTTATAAATGAGGGGGAACGATGCAGATATTGTAGTTAAAGAGGAGGAGTGTGAAATATTGGATGGGATAAACAGAGTGAGAGGGAAATATTAAGGTGTTTGGCAACTTTGAAAGTGGATAAATGGTCAGGCCTGGATGCATTGGAACCAGTTCAGAGAAGGTTCACTCGGCTGATTCCTGGGATGAAGGGGTTGTCTTATGAGGAATGGTTGAACAGGTTGGGCCTATACTCATTGGAGTTTAGAAGAATGAGAGGTGATCTTATTGAAACATACTAAATACTTAAAGGGATAGACAGGTTAGATGCAGGTAAGATGTCTCCTTTGGTTCGGGAGTCTAGAACCAGGGGACACAATTTCAAAATAAGGGGGAAGCCACTGAGGTCAGAGATGGGGAGAAATGTCTTTACTCAGAGTGTTGTGAATCTTTGGAATTCTCTACCCCAGTGGGCTGTGGAAGCTCAGTCTGGGAAAAAGGCATTGAAGTGGATGATCAGCCATGATCGTATTGAATGGCAGAGCAGGCTCGATGGGCTGAATGGCCTACTCCTGTTCCTATGTTCCCAAGCTGCTGAAATAGTTTCTCCCAAACTACCCCATCAGTTCCCCTTAATATCTCAACATCTTTGAACAAATCACCTTGATCCTCCTAAATTCCAGGCAATAAATCCCTAGTTTGTGTAATATCACCTCGTAATTTAACCCTTGGAGTCCAGTTATCATTCTGGTAAATCTACACTGCACTCAAATGGACATGGACCCCCCAAAGTCTCTTTCAAACTCCAGTGTTTCTATCTTTTCACCATTTATAAAGTACTCTGTTCTGGTCTTTTTTACTGACATTGAAATCTAACTACCACAGTTTTGCCCATTTATTTAAGATATTAATATCTCTTTGTAATTTGATGCTTCCAGCTACACTGCTTACAATGCTGCCTATTTTTGTGTCATTGGTAAACTTGGGTATGTTGTATTCTACCACATCATCTTAAATCATTAATAAATACAGCAAACTGAGACACACACGGGCTTTGCACTAGTAGACAGGAGTGAATCATTCCAACCTAGAGGCTTTTTAACTCCAGATTTATGTTTTTTGAAAGAAAAAATAGAATTCAAATTCACAACAGCCCTGTGTGGGATTTGAACTCCTACTTTTTCAATCATCAGCTCAGGCCTTCAAATTAAAACCCATAAAAAGAGATTCATTTTCCTGCTGCTGTTGTCTGACTGTCTCAGGTTTTGTATATTGTTCCCTTCGCCTCTTCTTCCATGTGTTTGAAGTCTTTGAAGTTTGTCAGACATTGGTAAACTACTTCATGTGGTGTTGTGTAAATACCTTCAATTCTGTGTATCTGGAAGGGACACAATTCAAATTCTCACCTTATTGCATCAACTAAAACCTGCAGGTCCATTCAAACAACTCTATTTCCTATCTCTGCAAAGACAGCTCACACTTCCACAATGCAGGAATGTCTGAATGGAAACAGCTTTTGACACATTTCCCAACATGTTTGCCAACACTTTTCAGGATAAAGCTAAATTCAACTTAGAGATTGCAAGCCCCAAATTGAATCTTTCAGATTTAAAAAGTGACACAAATGAAATTCCAGATCTCTCAGTCCCTGCACCCATTTTAACATTGTACCATTTAGTTTATATCGCTTCTCCTCAGCCTTCCTTCCAAAATGCATCATTTGACATTTCTCAGCATTGAAGTTAACCTGCTATGTGTCTGACCATTTCACCAGACTGCCTCTATCCTCCTGAGGTCTACTCCTATTCCCTTCACTGTTTATTACATTGCAAATGGCACAATGTTGAAGTTATTCCCTGTATACCCAAGTCTAAGTCATTCATATATCAATAAGATCAGTGGTCCTAATCAAAACCCCTGGGGAATACCACAATTTACACTGTATACTGTGAGTACAAAAGCCGAGAGGGTGAGCTGAACATTTATAAAGCTCTGGTCAGGTAACAGAGAGGGAGAGACTGGGATTCAGAGGGTAACGGAGAGGGAGAGACTGGGATTCAGAGGGTAACAGAGAGGGAGAGACTGGGACTCAGAGGGTAACAGAGAGGGAGAGACTGGGATTCAGAGGGTAACAGAGAGGGAGAGACTGGGATTCAGAGGGTAACAGAGAGGGAGAGTCTGGGACTCAGAGGGTCAGAGAGAGGGAGAGACTGGGACTCAGAGGGTCAGAGAGAGGGAGAGTCTGGGATTCAGAGGGTAACAGAGGGGAGAGTCTGGGATTCAGAGGGTAACAGAGAGGGAGAGTCTGGGATTCAGAGGGTAACAGAGGGGAGAGTCTGGGATTCAGAGGGTAACAGAGGGGAGAGTCTGGGATTCAGAGGGTAACAGAGAGGGAGAGTCTGGGATTCAGAGGGTAACAGAGGGGAGAGTCTGGGATTCAGAGGGTAACAGAGAGGGAGAGACTGGGACTCAGAGGGTAACAGAGAGGGAGAGACTGGGATTCAGAGGGTAACAGAGAGGGAGAGATTGGGATTCAGAGGGTAAGAGAGAGGGAGAGTCTGGGATTCAGAGGGTAACGGAGAGGGAGAGATGGGGACTCAGAGGGTAAGAGAGAGGGAGAGTCTGGGATTCAGAGGGTAACGGAGAGGGAGAGACTGGGATTCACAGGGTAACAGAGAGGGAGAGTCTGGGATTCAGAGGGAAACATAGAGGGAGAGACTGGGATTCAGAGAGTAACAGAGGGGGAGAGACTGGGATTCTGAGGGTAACAGAGAGGGAGAGACTGGGATTCAGAGGGTAACAGAGGGGGAGAGACTGGGATTCAGATGTTAACAGAGAGGGAGAGAATGGGATTCAGAGAGTAACAGAGGGGGAGAGACTGGGATTCAGAGAGTAACAGAGGGGAGAGACTGGGATTCAGAGGGTAACAGAGAGGCAGAGTCTGGGATTCAGAGGGTAACAGAGAGGGAGAGACTTCAATTCAGGGGGTAACAGAGAGGGAGAGTCTGGGATTCAGAGGGTAACGGAGAGGGAGAGACTGGGATTCAGATGTTAACAGAGAGGGAGAGAATGGGATTCAGAGAGTAACAGAGGGGGAGAGACTGGGATTCAGAGAGTAACAGAGGGGAGAGACTGGGATTCAGAGGGTAACAGAGAGGGAGAGTCTGGGATTCAGAGGGTAACAGAGAGGGAGAGACTTCAATTCAGGGGGTAACAGAGAGGGAGAGACTGGGATTCAGAGGGTAACGGAGAGGGAGAGACTGGGATTCAGAGGGTAACAGAGAGGGAGAGACTGCAATTCAGGGGGTAACAGAGAGGGAGAGACTGGGATTCAGAGAGTAACAGAGAGGGAGAGTCTGGGATTCAGAGGGTAACGGAGAGGGAGAGACTGGGATTCAGAGGGTAACAGAGAGGGAGAGTCTGGGATTCAGAGGGTAACGGAGAGGGAGAGTCTGGGATTCAGAGGGTAACGGAGAGGGAGAGACTGGGATTCAGAGGGTAACGGAGAGGGAGAGACTGGGATTCAGAGAGTAACAGAGAGGGAGAGTCTGGGATTCAGAGGGTAACGGAGAGGGAGAGACTGGGATTCAGAGGGTAACGGAGAGGGAGAGACTGGGATTCAGAGGGTAACAGAGAGGGAGAGTCTGGGATTCAGAGGGTAACGGAGAGGGAGAGACTGGGATTCAGAGGGTAACAGAGAGGGAGAGACTGCAATTCAGGGGGTAACAGAGAGGGAGAGACTGGGATTCAGAGAGTAACAGAGAGGGAGAGTCTGGGATTCAGAGGGTAACGGAGAGGGAGAGACTGGGATTCAGAGGGTAACAGAGAGGGAGAGACTGGGATTCAGAGGGTAACAAAGGGAAAAATAGATTTGGAGAGGGCAACATAGAAATTTTCAGGCACTGAAAGCGGCCACTTGGCCCATTCTCTCTGTGCCAGCCGAAAAACGATCAACCTATTCTAATCCCACCTTCCAGCATTTGGTCCGAGCGCTGCAGCTTACCGCACTTGAGGTGCCTATGCAGACTCCTTCTGAATGAGTTGAGGGTCTCTGCTTCAACTACCCTTTCAGGCAGTGAGTTCCAGACCATCGCGACCCTCTGGGTGAAAAAGATTTTCCTCAACTCCCCTCTAATTTTTCTACCAATCACTTTAAATCTATGCCCCCTCGTCACTGACCTTTCTGCTATGGTTCTCTGCCCTTCACCTCCACTCCATCCAGGACCCTCAACATTTTGTACATTTCAATCAGATCTCCCCTCAGCCTTCTCTGTTCCAAGGACAACAACCCCTGCCTATCCTCATAGCTACAATTCTCCAGTCCTGGCAACATCCGAGACAAAGTCCCGTGTTCATAACACATGGATAAAGAGGTTAATCATCTGAGCTGTTACTCTGAGACAGAGACAGAGAGGGAGGGAGAGAGGGAGAAAGAGAGAGAGAGGGAGGGAGAGATGGTGTGGGGGAGACACAAACTGAGACGTGGACAGAGGCAGCGAAAGAGAGAGAGGGAGAGATAGAGAGGGAGAGACAGAGAGAGAGAGGCAGAGAGAGAGAGAGGCAGAGAGTGAGAGAGATGCAGAGAGAGAGAGGCAGAGAGAGACAGAGAGAGAGCGAGGGAGAGATGGTGTGGGGGAGACACAAACTGAGAGGTGGACAGAGGCAGCGAAAGAGAGAGAGAGGGAGAGAGAGAGAGAGGCAGAGAGAGGGAGGCAGAGAGAGGGAGGCAGAGAGAGGGAGGCAGAGAGAGGCAGACAGAGAGCTAGAGAGAGACAGAGAGAGAGGGAGCGATGGTGTGAGGGAGGCACAAATTGAGACGTGGACAGAGGTAGAGAGAGAGAGGGAGAGATAGAGCGAGAGAGAGGGGGGAAAGACAGATAGCGAGGGACAGAGGCAGTGTGAGAGAGGCAGAGTGAGAGAGGCAGATTAGAAGGTAGCAAATGTAACCCCACTATTTACAAAAGGAAGGAGAGAGAAAATGGGGAACTAAAGACCTGTTCGTCTAACATCAGTCATTGGGAAAATGTTCGAATCTATAATAAAGGATGTGATAACAGGACACTTAAAGAGAGATTGCGGGGGGAGGGGGGGTGGAGAGAGAAATGGGGTGAGAGAGAAATGGGGGGGAGAGAAATGGGGTGAGAGAGAAATGGGGGGGAGAGAATGGGGGGAGAGAATGGGGGGAGAGAGAAATGGGGGGGAGAGAGAGGTGGGAGAGTGCGTGAGTGAGACGGAGCAAAGGAGAGAGATACTAGGTTAGGTGGGACAATAAGCTGTGAGGAGAACACAAATAGACTACAAAGAGAGATGGTTTGGGAGAGACAGCGATAAATGTCCCAGTGTTGTGGTAACATAAAATGGCCACTGAAAATGAACCTAAAATGGCTGACTGATGTGTGTGGATTTCCACAGATGAGAGGAGAGAGAGAGAGACAGACAGACAGACAGAAAGAGAGACAAAGAGGGAGACAGAGACCAAGACACAGAGAGTGATCGCAGGATATTTGTCGTAGGACAGAGGAAGAGGAGGAGGCCATTTGGCCCCTCAACCCTGTTCTGTCATTCAATGAGCTCATGGCTGATGTGTGATCTAACTCCATGTACCTATCTTTGTCCCTTAATACCTTTGGTTAACAAAAATCTCTCAAACTCAGATTTAAAAATTAACAAGTGTCTCAGCATCAATTGCTGATTGTGGAAGAGAGTTTCAAACTGATACCACACCTGGTGTGTTGAAGTGTTTCTTCATTTCACTCCTGAAAGGTTTTTAGACTAGGTTTATATTTTTAGACTATGCCCCCATGTTCTAGACTCTGCAGCCAGTGGGAATTGTTACTCTCTGTCCACCCTATCAGTTTCCCTTATTATCTTGAAAACAATCATCAAATCACACCTGAGCCTTCAAAATTCCAGGGATACAGAGTAAATCTCCAGCTACACTGTCCCATTAAATATTCCCAAGCCAAGCACAATGTTGGGTTTGACACAGAGTAAATTTCCCTCTACACTGTCCCATCACACACTCCCAGGGCAGGAACATCATGGGGTGGATACAGAGTGAATCTCACTCTGCACTGTCCGATAGAGACAGAAAGAGAGAAACAGAGAGACATGGACTGACAGGGTGACTAAAAGAGATAGAAGGATACTTCACAGGGGATATTGGAAGAGGAAGATGCAATTCAACCCCACAATCCTGTTCCGGCATCCAATGTGATCTTGGCTGATCTGTGATGTAACTTACACCATAAATCCTGCCTTTGCCCCTTATCTCTTAATACCTTTGGTTAACAAGAATCTGTCAATCACAGATTTAAAAATTAACCAATATGCCAGCAAGAAATTTGCACAGCCAATATCATGAGGGTGCGATGGCTCCCACAGTGGAATAGCTTGCTGGATGTTTAAAATGGAGGCGATTCCTTCTGGATCAAAATTATCCGCCTGGGCCCCAACTTCATCTACATTTCCCCATCTCCCGATGTTTTTTTCTCTCCATATCTATCTCTTATATGTTTGTGTGCACAGCAGTGAAGGATTACATCAAATTAATATATCTTACATTATCCTTTTCATCCACCTCAACAACCTCTCTCTCTCTCTCCATGTTTGTCCCTCTCTGCAGCCCTCTCTATGCCTTCAGATCTAACCCTCCGTCCCTCTGTCTCTCTGTCTCTCTCCTCGCGTCAGTGATAGCAGAGAGAGAGACACAGATAGAAGGAGAGAGAGGGAGTGATAGAGAGGGAAAGACAGATGGAGGGACAGAGAGAGAGAGACAGAGAGGGAAGGTGAGATTGGGAGAGACAGAGAGAGAATGGCAGAGTTGGAAGGAGAGAGAGGGAGAGACAGGGAGGGAAATACAGATGGAAAGACAGAGAGAGAAAGAGAGAGAAGGAGAGAGAGCGAGTGTCAGGGAGGGAAAGACAAATGGAGGGACAGAGAGAGAGAGACAGGGAGAGAGATGGAGTGACAGGCAGGGAAGGACAGATGGAGGGATAGAGAGAGAAAGAGATGGAGATAGAAGGAGAGAGAGGGAGTGACTGGGAGGGAAAGACAGATGGAGAGAGTGAGAGAGAGGGACGGAGATAGAAGGAGAGAGATGGAGAAACAGACAGGGAAAGACAGATGGAGGGACAGAGAGAGAGAGAGAGACAGAGAGAGGCAGAGACAGAGAGAGAAGGAGAGAGTGGGAGAGACAGAGATGGAAAGACAGATGGAGGGACAGAGAGTGAGACAGTGAGAGAAGGAGAGAGAGGGAGAGACAGAGATTGAAAGAGAGAGAGGGAGTGACTGGGAGGGAAAGAGAGATGGAGAGATAGAGAGAGAGACAGAGATAGAAGGAGAGAGATGGAGAGACAGAGATGGAAAGACAGATGGAGGGACAGAGAGAGAGAGAAGGAGGGAGAGGGAGAGACAGAGAGAAGGAGAGTGGGAGTGACAGAGATGGAAAGACATATGGAGGAACAGAGAGAGAGACAGAGAGAGAATGAGAGAGTGGGAGCGACTGAGAGGGAAAGACAGATGGAGGGACAGAGAGAGAGACAGAGATAGAAGGAGAGAGAGGGAGTGACAGGGAGGGACGGACAGATGGAGGGATAGAGAGAGAGAGGCTGAGATAGAAGGAGAGATTGGGAGACAGAGAGGGAAAGGCAGTTGGAAAGACAGAGAGAGCGAGAGAGGGGCAGAGATGGAAGGAGAGAGAGGGAGTGACAGGGAGGGAAAGACAGATGGAAAGACAGAGAGAGAGAGACAGAGATAGAAGGAGAGAGAGGGAGAGACAGAGAGGGAAAGACAGATGGAGAGACAGAGAGAGAGAGAGGCAGAGATGGAAGGAGAGAGAGGGAGTGACAGGGAGGGAAAGTCAGATGGAGGGACAGAGAGAGAGAGACAGAGATAGAAGGAGAGAGAGGGAGTGACAGAGAGGGAAAGACAGATGGAGGGATAGAGAGAGAGAAACAGAGATAGAAGGAGAGAGAGGGAGTGATGGGGGGGGGAGACAGATGGAGGGACAGAGAGAGAAAGACAGAGAGAGAAGGAGAGAGATGGAGAGACAGGGAGGGAAGGACAGATGGAGGGATTGAGAGAGAGAAACAGTGAAAGAAGGAGAGAGAGGGAGAGACAGAGAGGGAAAGGCAGTTGGAGAGACAGAGAGAGAGACAGAGATGGAAGGAGAGAGAGGGTGTGACAGGGAGGGAAAGACAGATGGAAAGAGAGAGGGAGAGACAGACAGCGAGGGAAAGACATATGGAGGGGCAGAGAGTGAGACAGAGAGAGAAGGAGAGAGAGGGAGTGTCAGGGAGGGAAAGACAGATGGAGGGACAGAGAGAGAGAGAGAGAGAGACAGGGAGAGAGATGGAGTGACAGGGACTGAAGGAAAGATGGAGGGATAGAGAGAGAGACAGAGAGAGGCAGAGACAGAGATCGAAGGAGAGAGATCGAGTGACGGGGAGTGGGGTGGGGGTGTAGACAGATGTCGGGACAGAGGGAGAGTGGCAGAGATGGAAGGAGAGATAGGGAGTGACAGGGAGGGAAAGACAGATGGCGGGATAGAGAGAGAGACAGAGAGAGAGAGAGAGAGACAGAGATAGAAGGAGAGAGATGGAGTGACGGTGTGGTGGGGGGTGGTGGGGTAGACAAGTGGAGGGACAGAGAGAGAGAGGCAGAGATGGAAGTAGAGAGAGGGAGAGACAGAGAGGGAAAGACAGATGGAGGGACAGAGAGGGAGACAGAGGGAGTGGCAGAGACAGAGATAGGAGGAGAGTGAGGGAGTGTCAGGGAGGGAAAGACAGATGGAGGGACAGAGAAAGAGACAGAGATAGAAGGAGAGAGAGGGAGTGACAGAGAGTGAAAGACAGATGGAGGGACAGGGAGAGAGAGACAGAGAGAGGGGCAAAGAGAGAAGGAGGGAGAGGGAGAGACAGAGAGGGAAAGACAGATGGAGAGACAGAGAGAGGGAGACAGAGAGAGAGAGAGCGTGGGAGAGATGGTGTAAGGGAGGCACAAATGGAGTCATGGAAAGAGACAGAGAGAGAGACAGAGAGAGATGTAAACAGAGTCATGGACAGAGGGTAAGAAAGAGAGATAGGGAGAGACAAAGTAAAAGAAGGAGAGAGAGAGAGAGAGAGAGATGGAGAGGCAGAGAGAGGGAGAGACAGAGAGAGGGAGGGCGAGATGGTGTGAGAGAGACAGAGGCATGGACAGAGGCAGAGAGAGAGAGAGGGAGAGACAGTGAGAGACAGAGAGAGCCAGAGAGAGAGAAAGAAACAGAGAGGGAGGGAGAGAGAGACAGAGAGGGAGAGACTGGGATTCAGAGGGTAACGGAGAGGGAGAGACTGGGATTCAGAGGGTAATGGAGAGGGAGAGACTGGGATTCAGAGGGTAACGGAGAGGGAGAGACTGGGATTCAGAGGGTAACGGAGAGGGAGAGACTGGGATTCAGAGGGTAATGGAGAGGGAGAGACTGGGATTCAGAGGGTAATGGAGAGGGAGAGACTGGGATTCAGAGGGTAACAGAGAGGGAGAGACTGGGATTCAGAGGGTAACAGAGAGGGAGAGACTGGAATTCAGAGGGTAACAGAGGGAGAAGTAGAGATGAAGAGTGAAGATGGGAGAAAGACAAAGTCCAGTGTTTGTAACACATGGATAAAGAGGAACAGAGAGGTGAGACAGGGCTTGAGAGAGTAAAAGACAGAGGAAGGAGAGATAGAGATGGAGAGATTACCAGGAACATAAATCTCCAGCAGTCTCTTCATGCTGATCACTCCTTTTCTCTGGATGTGGCAGGATTGCAGAGCTTAGATCTGATCCGTTGGTTATGGGATCGCTTAGCTCTGTCTATCGCATGCTGCTTACGCAGTTTGGCACGCAGATAGTCCTGGGTTGTAGCTTCACCAGGTTGACACCTCATTTTGAGGTTTGCCTGGTGCTGCTCCTGGCATGCCCTCCTGCACACTTCACTGAACCGGGGTTGGTCTCCTGGCTTGATGGTAATGGTAGAGTGGGGGATATGCCGGGCCATGAGGTTACAGATTGTCTTTCTTTCTGTCTGTCTGTCTGTCTCTCGTTCCCTCCTCTCTCAGAACATCAGTCAGCCATTTTAGGTTTGTTCACGGTGGCCATTTTATGTTACAGCAGCACTGGGACATTTATTTCAGAGACTGACTCCTCACTAATGCAAGGTTAGTGCTTTAACCGTGACAGAGAAACGGGTCCTGGGGTTCGGTTGAATGTAGCTTCTCATCCCGAAAAGTGTTAGCAAACGTGTTTTTCAAATCAATTCCGCAACAACCTCAACAGGAGGAAAAACACCAACAAATGCAACAACAACCTCAACATGAGAAAAAAACACCGACAAATGCAACAACAACCTCAACAGGAGAAAAAAACACCAACAAATGCAACAACAACCTCAACAGGAGAAAAAAACACCAACAAATGCAACAACAACCTCAACAGGAGAAAAAACACCAACAAATGCAACAACAACCTCAACAGGAGAAAAAAACACCAACAAATGCAATAATTTCAGCAGGAAAAGAACAGCTTCCCAAGGACCAAAAAAACCTAACAAATACAACAACTTCAGTAGGAGAAAAGCCATTAACAAATTCAACATCATCAGAAGGGGTGGGGTGTGGGAAGACAGATGGAGGGACAGGGAGAGAGGCAGAGATGGAACGAGTGAGAGGGAGTGATAGGGAGGGAAACACAAATGGAAAGACAGAGAGAAAGACAGAGATAGGAGAGAGATGGAGTGACAGGGAGGGAAGGACAGATGGAGGGATAGAGAGAAGAGAGCGATAGAAGGACATAGAGGGAGTGACAGAGAGGGAAAGGCAGTTGGAGAGACAGAGAGAGAGGCAACGATGGAAGGAGAGAGAGGGAGTGAGAGAAAGGGAAAGACAGATGGAGAGAGAGAGACAGAGATAGAAGAAGAGAGATGGAGAGACAGAGAGGGAAAGACAGATGGGGGGACAGAGAGAGAGACAGAGAGAGAAGGAGAGAGATGGAGAGACAGAGAGGGAAAGACAGATGGGGGGACAGAGAGAGAGACAGAGATAGAAGAAGAGAGATGGAGAGACAGAGAGGGAAAGACAGATGGGGGGACAGAGAGAGAGACAGAGAGAGAGAGGAGAGAGATGGACAGACAGAGAGAGGGAAAGACAGATGGAGGGACAAAGAGAGAGACAGAGAGAGAAGGAGAGAGAGGGAGAGAAGGAGAGAGAGGGAGAGACAGCGAGAGAGGCAGAGACAGCGAGAGAAGGAGAGAGAGGGAGAGACAGAATGGGAAAGACAGATGGAGAGACAGAGAGAGAAGGAGAGAGAGGGAGAGACAGAGAGAGAGGCAGAGACAGAGAGAGAAGGAGTGAGAGGGAGAGACAGAAAGGGAAAGACAGATGGAGAGACAGAGAGAGAAGGAGAGAGAGGGAGAGACAGAGAGAGAGGCAGAGACAGAGAGAGAAGGAGTGAGAGGGAGAGACAGAAAGGGAAAGACAGATGGAGAGACAGAGAGAGAGAGAGACACACACAGATAGAAGGAGAGAGACGGAGAGACAGAGAGGCAGAGACAGAGAGAGAAGGAGGGAGAGGGAGAGACAGAAAGGGAAAGACAGATGGAGAGACAGAGAGAGAAGGAGAGAGAGGGAGAGACAGAGAGAGAGGCAGAGACAGAGAGAGAAGGAGAGAGAGGGAGGGACCGAAAGGGAAAGACAGATGGAGAGACAGAGAGAGAGATACACACAGATAGAAGGAGAGAGAGGGAGAGACAGAGAGGAAAAGGCAGATGGAGGGGCAGAGAGAGAGAAATTAAGAGAGAGAGATAGAAGGAGAAAGACATAGAGACAGAGAGGGAAAGACAGAAGGAGGGACAGAGAGAGAGACAGAGAGAGTGGCAGAGACAGAGATAGAAGGAGAGAGAGGGAGTGTCAGGAGGAGGGGGAGAGGGAGATAGAGGGGGGAGAGACAGATAGAGGGAGAGAGACAGAATAAGAGAGAGAGGGAAGGATTGCAATGGGGAGAGAGTACCAGAGAGAAAGAGGAAGAGATTGGGATGGAGAGTGTTGGTCAATGTTCCTGCAAATCTGCGTGCAGCAGCCTCAAAGGTCCCACGCAGATCCTGTTCCACAATAAATAGCACACGTCTTCAAAGATTCTTCAAAGATTACAAGGGACAGCTCACGTTAAAAAAACTGGGCACGCACAACATCTAAATTTTCACGGGAACATTGGAGCCAACTGCGGAATACATGTTTCTTACCAGCCTGCATAAGGAAGTGCAACCTCTGCAGATGCGGTGAAACCAAAAGCAGCTGACTTCAAATGGCAAACTGATGTATGTGGAGCTTTACAAAGGGTCTGAGAGAGGAGAGAGAAACAGACATTGACACACACACACAGAAACACACACACAGACAGAAACACACACACAGACAGAAACACACACACACAGAAACACACACACACAGAAACACACACAGAAACACACACAGAAACACACACACAGAAACACACAGACACAGAAACACACACACACAGAAACACACACACACAGAAACACACACACAGAAACACACAGACACAGAAACACACACACACAGAAACACACACACACAGAAACACACACACAGAAACACACACACAGAAACACACACACAGAAACACACACACACACACACAGAAACACACACACAGAAACAGAGTGACTCAGGGACAGAGAGCGAAAGAAGAATATTTCAAATTTCAAAAGGCATTTGATGAGATCAACCTTCGATTTAAAAATGACAATTGATTTTGCATCAATGTTTGCGTGCAGAAGACACGTTCCAAACTACTACCACCTTTAGCCTGGAGTGGCGGATTTTTACTCAGAGGGTTGTGAATCTTTGGAATTCTCTACCCCAGTGGGCTGTGGAAGCTCAGTCTGGGAAAAAGGCATTGAAGTGGATGATCAGCCATGATCGTATTGAATGGCGGAGCAGGCTCGATGGGCTGAATGGCCTACTCCTGTTCCTATGTTCCCAAGCTGCTGAAATAGTTTCTCCCAAACTACCCCATCAGTTCCCCTTAATATCTCAACATCTTTAAACAAATCACCTTGATCCTCCTAAATTCCAGGCAATAAATCCCTAGTTTGTGTAATATCACCTCGTAATTTAACCCTTGGAGTCCAGTTATCATTCTGGTAAATCTACACTGCACTCAAATGGACATGAACCCCCCAAAGTCTCTTTCAACCTCCAGTGCTTCTATCTTTACACCATTTATAAAGTACTCTGTTCTAGTCTTTTTTACTGACATGGAAATCTAACTACCACAGTTTTGCCCATTTATTTAAGATATTAATATCTCTTTGTAATTTGATGCTTCCAGCTACACTGCTTACAATGCTGCCTATTTTTGTGTCATTGGTAAACTTGGGTATGTTGCATTCTACCTCATCATCTTAAATCGTTAATAAATACAGCAAAACTGAGACACACACGGGCTTTGCTCGAGTAGACAGGAGTGAATCATTCCAACTTAGAGGCTTTTTAACTCCATATTTACGTTTTTTGAAAGAAAAAACAAAATTCAAATTCACAACAGCCCTGTGTGGGATTTGAACTCCTGCTTTTTCAATCATCAGCTCAGGCCTTCAAATTAAAACCCATAAAAAGAGATTCATTTTCCTACTGCTGTTGTCTGACTGACTGAGGTTTTGTATATTGTTCCCTTCGCCTCTTCTTCCATGTGTTTGAAGTCTTTGAAGTTTGTCAGACATTGGTAAACTACTTCATGTGGTGTTTTGTAAATACCTTCAATTCTGTGTATCTGGAAGGGACACAATTCAAATTCTCACCTTATTGCATCAACTAAAACCTGCAGGTCCATTCAAACAACTCTATTTCCTGTCTCTGCAAAGACAGCTCACACTTCCACAATGCAGGAATGTCTGAATGGAAACAGCTTTTGACACATTTCCCAACACGTTTGCTGACACTTTTCAGGATGAAGCTCAATTCAACTGACAAGACTCGAAGCCCCAAATTGAAGCTTTCAGATATAAAAACTGACGCAGATCTCTCCAGATTCCCGATCTCTCTGAACCAGCACCCATTTTAACATTGTACTATTTAGTTTATATCGCTTCTCCTCAGCCTTCCTTCCTAAATGCATCATTTGACATTTCTCAGCATTGAAGTTAACCTGCCATGTGTCTGACCATTTCACCAGACTGCCTCTATCCTCCTGAACCCCACACTGTACCTGCCCTGACAGTGTTTTATAGAACAGAGAAGACAGAGATTTACTACTACTATTCCCTTCTCTGTTTATTACATTGCAGATGGTGTAATGTTGAAGTTATGCCCTGTAAACCCAAGTCCAAGTCATTAATATATATCAAAAAGATCAGTGGTCCTAATCCAAACCCCTGGGGAATACCACTGTACCACAATGTACACTGTATACAGTCAGTACAAAAGCAGGGAGGTTATGCTGAACATTTATAAAGCTCTATTTCAGCCCCGACTGGAGAACTGTGTCCAGTTCTGGTCACCACACTTTAGGAAGGATGTGAGATTCCTTGAGAGGGTGCAGAGATTTACCAGAATGGTTTCAGAGATGGGGGATTTTAGCTACAAGGTTAGGTTGGAAAAGCTGGGTTTGATCTCCTTAGAAGAAAGTAGATAGAGGGGAGATTGAATAGAAGTGTATAAGATTATGTCAGTCAAAGAGACCACCCTCCGGTCTGAAACAACCATTCACCACTACTCTCTGTGTCCTGTCCCTTAGCCAATGTTGTATCCACTCTGTCCCTGTCCCGTTCATTCCATCAGCATTCCTTTCGTGAACTAGTCAGTTATGAGGCAGCATTCTGACCTCCCATTGAGGAAATTGGTCCCAGAGCACAGAAAAACACACACAGACAGGCAATGACCATCTGTAACAAGAGAGAATCCAACCACCTCCCCATGGCATTCAAAGCATTATCCCATCGCTGAATCCCCCAGCATCAACATCCTAGGGAGACATTGACCAGGAACTGAGCTGAAGTAATCACATCAGTACTGTGGCTACAAGTGACTCACCCCCCTGACTCCCCAAAGCCTTTCAACCACCTACAAGACACAAGTCAGGTGTGTGATGGTATCTCTCCACTTGCCTGGATGAGTGTAACATCGACAACACTCCAGAGGCTCGACACCATCCAGGACAAAGCAGTCCACCTGATTGGTACACCATCCACCACTTTCAACTTTGATCAGATCACCCCTTACCCTTCTAAATTCCAGGGATACAGAGTAAAGCTCCGTCTACACTGTCCCATCAAATGCTGCCAAGCTATTAGTTAGCTATTGAGTAAAGCTCTGTCTTCTCTGTTCTATAAAACACTCCCAGGGAAGGTACAGTGTGGGGTTAGATACAGAGTAAAGCTGCCTCTATATATGCCTCGCTTTCTCCTCCTCCATCCAGATGGAGAGAGTAACAGTGAGAAAGACAGGGATAGATATAGAGAGGGAAGAACAGGGAGAGGGAAGGATAGCAATGGGGAGAGATTACCAGAGAGAAAGAGGACGAGATTGGGATGGAGAGTGTCGGTCAGCATTCCCGCAAAGCTGTGTGCAGCATCCTGGAAGGTATGACACAGTGAGAGATTGAAATTAAGAGGGTACAGAGAGAGAAATAAACAAGGAGAGTAGCAGAGAGGGGAACTAGTGATTGATTGAGTGAGTAAGAGAGAGGGGAAGACGGAGATGGAGAGAGATTACCAGTAAGAGTAGCTCTCCACTTCTCTCTCCATGCATACCTCTCCCTTTCTCACTGTTACCCTCTCTCCATCTATATTCCTCCCTCTCTCCTGGTGTTTCACACTCTACACCTATTTCTTGTACCTCTGTGCACACAGGATTACATCAAACTATGATAACATTTGTCATTTGCACTTTTGATCTAACCTAACAACATGACTGTCTCCAACATTATCTCTGTGTCTGTGAACAGCGGGACCTTGGAGTGAATGCTCACTGATTCCTGAGGCTGACAGGACAGGTGGATAAGCTGGTTAGGAAGGGATAAGGGAGACTTTCATTTCCCGACCAGCGGAAATAATCTCTCAGTGTCCACCCTATCCAGTCCCTTTAGAATCTGATATGTTTCAATGAGATCACCTCTCATTCTTCTAAACTGCAGAGAATACAGGTCCTATTTACTCAGCCTCTCATCATAGGACAATGGCAGAGAAGCTAAACAAATACTCTCTGTCTGTCTTTATGTTCTCTCTCATGCTCTGTAATCTTCCTTGAATCATTGAACACTGCAGTTTGTGGATCATTTCACTGTTTGCTGTTGAGCTGATGAAATTGTTTGATTGGCAGTGATAATATTTTTGGACCATTGCATTGAGTCCAATGGGTTGCAACGAGGATTACTGGGTGATTTCTCTCTGCAACTTTTAATCTTTAATCAAGCTTATCTGGGCATTAACCTGCAATCTGTTTTTATATGTCTGACTCCACTCATTCTCCCGGGGATAAAGTTACTTTTGTCTGGTTGTGCACCCAATTAAATGACTGTTTGACATGGCGAGACTTTCTTTACTGTGAACGTGTGCTGATGTCTCTCTCTCTCTCTCTCACACACACACACACTATCTGCCTCTCTCTCTGCCCACATATATCCCGGACTTTCCCTCTCTCTCTGACGGACACTCTGTCTCTCATTCATTTTTCACACTTTCTGTACACCCTGTGTCTGCTCTTTTCCTCCAATTTTTCATTTTCCTTCCCACACTCTCTCTCCATCTCTCTCTCTCTCTCTTCTGCTCTGTTACTCTCTCCTCACCTTTATCTTTCCATTTATCGGTTTCCTCACTCTCAAACTCTACCTCTCCCTCACTCTCCACCTTCCTTTCTCTTTGATCTCTCTTCACATCTCTCCATCACTCTCTCTCCATCTCTGTCCAATTGAGGAGATTCTCCCTCCATTTCTCACCATCTCTTGCTCTCTCACTCTCTCCCTCTCACCTATTTTCTCTCAGTCTCTCCATCTCTCTATCACTCTCTCTCCATCTCTGTCCAATTGAGGAGATTCTCCCTCCATTTCTCACCATCTCTTGCTCTCTCACTCTCTCCCTCTCACCTATTTTCTCTCAGTCTCTCCATCTCTCTATCACTCTCTCTCCATCTCTGTCCAATTGAGGAGATTCTCCCTCCATTTCTCTTGCTCTCTCACTCTCTCCCTCTCACCTATTTTCTCTCAGTCTCTCCATCTCTCTATCACTCTCTCTCCATCTCTGTCCAAATGAGGAGATTCTCCCTCCATTTCTCACCATCTCTTGCTCTCTCCCTCTCTCCCTCTCACCTATTTTCTCTCGGTCTCTCCATCTCTCTATCACTCTCTCTCCATCTCTGTCCAATTGAGGAGATTCTCCCTCCATTTCTCACCATCTCTTGCTCTCTCCCTCTCTCCCTCTCACCTATTTTCTCTCGGTCTCTCCATCTCTATATCACTCTCTCTCCATCTCTGTCCAATTGAGGAGATTCTCCCTCCATTTCTCACCATCTCTTGCTCTCTCACTCTCTCCCTCTCACCTATTTTCTCTCAGTCTCTCCATCTCTCCATCACTCTCTCTCCATCTCTGTCCAATTGAGGAGATTCTCCCTCCATTTCTCACCATCTCTTGCTCTCTCCCTCTCTCCCTCTCACCTATTTTCTCTCAGTCTCTCCATCTCTCTATCACTCTCTCTCCATCTCTGTCCAATTGAGGAGATTCTCCCTCCATTTCTCTTGCTCTCTCACTCTCTCCCTCTCACCTATTTTCTCTCGGTCTCTCCATCTCTCTATGATTCTTTCAAGCTCAGTTCTTCCTCTCTCTCTCTCCCCATCACTCTCTCTTTTCTATTTCCCTCTCTTTTACTTGCTCTCCAACTCTCTTGCTCTTTCTGTCCATGTTGGGTCCCTTTAAGAGTTTGGGACAGTTCTGGTGGTGCAGGGTCCCTTTAAGAGTCTGGTGCTGACCCCTCCCCCACCCCAGGGGCGGGGTTACAAGTCGCCTAAACCGCGGCTGCGCGGAAGCCAGAGGCAGCTTTTAACCCCTTGACCTCCAGACACGTGGGGCGAGGCAGCCAATGAGACCTCACTGACGCCTTGGCGGGAGGGGGGTGTCATCAGCCGCCATGTTTGCGTGACGTCACCCGCCGGCCGCTTATTTCCGCAAACAGCAGCTGAAAGGAAAAGGAGAAGCGGCTTCAGCTGTCGATCTCAATGGAGGAAAGTTGAACGTCTGAGCCGGGGGACAATATAAAAAAGCGGCATTTAACGCTCTTGTGGAGATGCGCATGTGCGGAGCATCCTCCCAGAGTGCAGCGCGGCCTGTACCGCAGATAGGGGCCGTTCCCACCCGCGGGGCATTGTGGGAGCTGCAGGACGCCATTGCCCCCTCATTAACTCAGTCAAAATTAACTCATTCCCTCTCAGCTCTCTCTCCCTCCTTTTCATATTGCAGGCTGAAATGGGGCTTTGTTGGCATCCATTACACCATCCCGGGTGTGATCAGATACTCTGTCCCTTCGTAAACGATTTCCCGTCCCTCCATCAGCTTGTGATTGTTATTGGCTTTTCTCCTTCTGAAATGGTTGCTGAATTTGTTGGTCTTTTTCTCCTCGCTTCATAACCAACCCTCTCTCCCTCTGTCTCTCTCCTCGTGTCAGAGATAGCAGGAGGGAGAGATAGAGAGAGGAAGACAGAGAAAGACACAGAGAACAACCCCAGCTTCTCCAATCTATCCACGCAACTCAAGTCCCTCATCCTGGAACCTTGCTCGTGAATCTTTTCTGCATCCTCTCTTATGCCTCCACATCCTACCTAAAGCACGGTGTCCAGAATTGGACACAATACTAGATGAGGATGAAGCAGTGTTTTATAAAGCTTCATCATAACCTCCTTGCTTTTATACTCTAAGCCTCTATTTACAAAGCCTAGGATCCCATACGCCTTTTAACCACTTTCTCAACTAGCTCTGCCACCATCAATTTGTGCACAGACATCCCCAGGTCTCTCTGTTCCTGCAGACACTTCCTTCTGTTCTTAAGTTCCCATGACAGAGAGGGACATAAGGACAGGGAGGTCTAGAAATAATGAAGGGGAGAGAGAGCAAACAAACAGGAAACACATATGGGAACACCACCACCTGCAAGTTTCCCTTCCAGTCTCACACCATCCTGACTTGGAACTATATCACCATTCCTTCACTGTCACTAGGTCAAAATCCTGGATCTCACTTCCTAACAGCACTGTGGGTGTACCTACCCCACATGGACTGTAGCGGTTCAAGAAGCTTCAACGGCAATTGGTGATGGGCAATAAAATGCTGGCATAGCCAGTAATGCACACATCCAACAAATGAATGAAAAATAATAACAATTTGGCACCAAGTCACTAAAGGAGATATTGAACTGGACACAGGAACACAAGACGTAGGAGCAGGAGTAGGCCATTCAGCCCCTCGAGCCTGCCCTGCCATTCAATAAGATCATGACTGATCTGTCCCAACACTCAACTCCTCTTTCAGGCCTGCTCTGCAGAACCCTCGACTCCCTGAGAGGGTTGAGAACAAATATTTTCCCACAAAGACAAACAGGGTGAGACTCCCAAATCTAGAGCCCCTTAGATAGCAAGAATCAAACCAGGTAGAATAAGGCACAAAAGGGAAGCTTATGCCAGATAGCGAGAGCTCAATACCACAGAAAGCCGAGAGGAGTGAAGAAAGTGCAGGGGTGAAATGAAAAAGAAAATTAGGAAAGCAAAAAGATAGTCGGACAATAATATTACCAAGTAAAATCAAGGAAAGCGCAAAGATGTTTTATAAATACATGAAGAGCAAGAGGATAAATAAGGATAGAGTATTAGGGACCAAAAAGGGAATGTGTGTATGGAGGTGGGAGATGTGGGCATGGTTCTTAATGAATACTTTGTCTCCCTCTTTATAAAAGAGGGGGAACGATGCAGACATTGTAGTTAAAGAGGAGGAGTGTGAAATATTGGATGGGATAAACAGAGTGAGAGGGAAATATTAAGGTGTTTTGCATCTTTGAAAGTGAATAAATGGTCAGGCCTGGATGCATTGGAATCAGTTCAGAGAAGGTTCACTCGGCTGATTCCTGGGATGAAGGGGTTATCTCATGAGGAATAGTTGAACAGGTTGGGCCTATACTCATTGGAGTTCAGAAGAATGAGAGGTGATCTTATTGAAACATACAAGATTCTGAGGGGACTTGACAGGGCGGATGTTGGGTGGATGTTTCCCTTGTGGAGGAGTCTTGAACTAGGGAGCACCATTTAAAAATAAAGGGTCTGCCATTTAAGACTGAGCTAAGGAAGACTTCTTTCTCCCAGAGGTTGGTTAGGCTTTGGAATTCTCTTCCCCAGAGAGCAGTGGAGGTTGGGTCAATGAATTTACAAGGGAGTCAAGGGTTATGGGGGGCAGGCAGGAAAATGGAGTTAAAGTCACTATCAGATCAATCATGATCATATTGACTGACAGAACAGGCTCAAGAGGCTGAATGGCCTACTCCTGCTCCTATTTCTTCGGATCGAGTGTAGAAATTGGAGGGTTTGCTCTCCACTTTTTAAACCATTTTTATAGCAGAGACAGGTCCATGTGTAATATAAACAGAGACAGGGTCTAGTGCAGACCTAACTAGTGCATTGATAACTGAGACTAGTGTAAAAGGTATCAAGGATACAGAATTCTAAATATACATTCAGGGGAAGTTTTTTAGGTCAGTACGTAGCAAGGTCAACAAGAGATGGGTCAGTTTGACACTTAGTTTTAGGGAATGAAGCTGGGCCGGTGGAAGGTGATTTAGAAAAGGTGGACTGGAAAACGCTACTTGAAGGTAAATCAGTGTCAGAGCAGTGAGATTGAATCATTTCATCCTGGAGGATTTATTATTCCAGAGTTATTTTTTATTTTCAGAGAAATTCAAATTGACAAGAGCCCAATGTGGGATTTGAACTCCGACTTTTTCAGTCATTACCTCAGGCTTTCAGATTACAAACTGTAAAAGACATTCACCTTCCTCCTGTTGTGACCTGACTGTCTCAGCTTTTGTGTATTGTCCCTAATCTTGTTCTTTCATGTGTCTGAAGACTTTGATGTTATTCAGACATTGGTAAACCACTTCATTCTCTCAGGACATCGGCTTAAATACCTTCAGGGACACAATCCACAATCTAATTCACACCCTATTCAAGCAACCAAAATCTTCAACTCCATTCAGACACCCCGATATCCTGTCCCTGCACAGATAACTGACAGTTCCACAATGCAGAAATGTCTGAATGAGAAACCACATTTACCTGACACAATCCAAGCTCCAAATTGAATCATTAAGATATCGAAAATACCACAGAAATGTGACTTGTTCCTTGTAACAGTGAGACTGAAACATTTCAGGGTACTATTCAACCAAGAAGGATTCCGAGAAAAGTCAGGATCAGGATTGAAAGAGAAAGAGAGAGAGTAAAAAGGGGGGAGTGAGAGAGGGGGTAGAGAGAGAGAGAGAGAGAGAGACACTGTCAGCTCCTGGATGGGGAAGGATTCTCTGTTCCTTCACCCATTTTAACATTGTACCATTTAGTTTAGACAGAGAGACATAGACTGACAGGGTGACTGACAGAGAAAGAAGGATATTTAACATCGGATATTGGATGTAATTTAACCCCACAACCCTGTTCCGGCATTCAATGAGATCAGGGCTGATCTGTGATCTATCTTACACCATATATCCTGCCTTTGCCCCTTATCTCTTACTATCTTTGCTTAACAAGAATCTATCAATCACAGGTTTAAAAATTAACCAATAATCCAGCATGAAATTTCTACAAACAATATCATCAGGGTGTGATGGCTCCCACAGTGGAATAGCTTGCTGGATGTTTAAAATGGAGGCTATTTCTTCTGGATCATCAAAGGTATCTGCCTGGGCCCCAACATCATCGACATTTCCCCCTCTCCCGATGTTTTTTTCTCTCCATATCTATCTCTTATATGTTTGTGTCCACAGCAGTGAAGGATTACATCAAATTAAAATATCTTACATTATCCTTTTCATCCACCTCAACAATCTCTCTCTCTCCAACGTTGTCCCTCTCGACAGCCCTCTCTCTGCCTTCATAACTAACCCTCTCTCCCTCTGTCTCTGTCCTAGTGTCAGAGATAGCAGGAGGGAGAGACAGAGAGAGAAGGAGAGAGTGAGAGCGACAGAGATGGAAAGACAGATGGAGAGACAGAGAGAGAGAGAGGCAGAGATGGGAGAAGAGATAGGGAGTGACAGAGAGGTTTCATAAAAATCTATCAAACTCAGATTTAAAAATTAACAAGTGTCTCAGCATCAATTGCTTTTTGTGGAAGAGAGTTCCAAACTGATACCACACCTGGTGTGTTGAAGTGTTTCTTCATTTCACTCCTGAAAGGTTTTTAGACTAGGTTTATATTTTTAGACTATGCCCCCATGTTCTAGACTCTGCAGCCAGTGGGAATTGTTACTCTCTGTCCACCCTATCAGTTTCCCTTATTATCTTGAAAACAATCATCAAATCACACCTGAGCCTTCAAAATTCCAGGGATACACAGTAAATCTCCAGCTACACTGTCCCATTAAATATTCCCAAGCCAAGCACAAGGTTGGGTTTGACACAGAGTAAATTTCCCTCTACACTGTCCCATCACACACTCCCAGGGCAGGAACATCATGGGGTGGATACAGAGTGAATCTCACTCTACACTGTCCGATAGAGACAGAGAGAGAGAGAGAAAAAGAGAAACAGAGAGACATGGACTGACAGGGTGACTAAAAGAGATAGAAGGATACTTCACAGGGGATACTGGAAGAGGAGGATGCAATTTAACCCCACAACTCTGTTCCAGCATTCAATGTGATCTTGGCTGATCTGTGATGTAACTTACACCATATATCCTGTCTTTGCCAGCATGAAATTTCCACAAACAATATCATGAGGGTGTGATGGCTCCCACAGTGGAATAGCTTGCTGAATATTTAAAATGGAGACAGAGAGAGAGGGACAGAGATAGGAGAGATAGGGAAAGACAGAGAGGGAAAGACAGATGGAGGAACAGAGAGACAGAGATGGAAGGAGAGAGAGGGAGTGACAGGGGAGGGAAAGACAGACGGAGAGACAGAGAGAGAGAGACGGAGATAGAAGGAGAGAGAGGGAGAGACAGAGAGGGAAAGACAGACGGAGAGACAGAGAGAGACAGGGGAAGATGGAAGGAGAGAGAGGGAGTGTTCGGGAGGGAAAGACAGATGGAGGGACAGAGAGAGAGAGACAGGGAGAGAGATGGAGTGACAGGGAGGGAAGGACAGATGGAGGGATAGCGAGAGAGAGAGACAGAGATAGAAGGAGAGAGAGGGAGTGACAGAGAGGGAAAGCCAGATGGAGAGACAGAGAGAGAGAGACAGAGATAGAAGGACCGAGAGGGAGTGACAGGGAGGGAAAGACAGTTGGAGGGACAGAGAGAGAGACAGAGAGAGAAGGAGAGAGAGGGAGTGTCAGGGAGGGAAAGCCAGATGGAGGGACAGAGAGAGAGAGACAGAGAGAGAAGGAGAGAAATGGAATGACAGGGAGGGAAGGACAGATGGAGGGATAGTGAGAGAGACAGAGATAGAAGGAGAGAGAGGGAGTGACAGGGAGGGAAAGACAGATGGAGGGACAGAGTGAGAGACAGAGAGAGAGAGAAGTAGAGAGAGGGATAGACCGAGAGGGAAAGACAGATGGAGAGAGAGAGAAAGACAGAGCTGGAAGGAGAGAGAGGGAGAGACAGAGAGGGCAATAGAGATGGAGAGACAGAGAAAGAGGCAGAGATGGAAGGAAAGAGAGGGAGTGACAGGGAGGGAAAGACAAAATGGATACAGAACTGGCTGCAAGATGGATACAGAACTGGCTCAGTCATAGAAGACAGAGGGTAGCAGTGGAAGGGTGTTTTTCTGAATGGAGGGATGTGACTAGTGGTGTTCCGCAGGGATCAGTGCTGGGACCTTTGCTGTTTGTAGGATATATAAATGATTTGGAGGAAAATGTAGCTGGTCTGATTAGTCAGTTTGCGGACGACACAAAGGTTGGTGGAGTTGCGGATAGTGATGAGGATTGTCAGAGGATACAGCAGGATATAGATCGGTTGGAGACTTGGGCGTAGAAATGGCAGATGGAGTTTAATTCGGACAAATGTGAGGTAATGCATTTCTGAAGGTCTAATGCAGGTGGGAAGTATACAGTAAATGGCAGAACCCTTCGGAGTATTGACAGGCAGAGAGATCTGGGCGTACAGGTCCACAGGTCACTGAAAGTGGCAACGCAGGTGGATAAGGTAGTCAAGAAGGCATACGGCATGCTTGCCTTTATCGGTCGGGGCACAGAGTATAAAAATAGGCAGGTCATGCTGCAGCTGTACTGAACTTTAGTCAGGCCACACTTAGAATATTGCGTGTAATTCTGGTCGCCACACTACCAGAAGGACATGGAGACTTTGGAGAGGGTACAGAAGAGGTTTACCAGGATGTTGCCTGGTCTGGAGGGCATTAGCTATGAGGAGAGGTTGGATAAACTCGGATTGTTTTCACTGGAACGACGGAGGTGGAGGGGCGACATGATAGAGGTTTACAAAGTTATAAGTGGCATGGACAGAGTGGATAGTCAGAAGCTTTTTCCCAGGGTGGAAGAGTCAGTTACGAGGGGACAGAGGTTTAAGGTGAGAGGGGCAAAGTTTAGAGGGGATGTGCGAGGCAAGAGCCTTACACAGAGGTGAGTGCCTGGAAGTTGTTGCCGGGGGAGGTGGTGGAAACAGGTACTATAGAGACGTTTAAGAGACATCTTGACAAATACATGAACAGGATGGGAATAGAGGGATACGGACCCCGGAAGTGCAGAAGGTTTTAGTTTGGGCAGGCATCAAGATCGGCGCAGGATTGGAGGGCCAAATGGCCTGTTCCTGTGCTGTACTGTTCTTTGTTCTTTGACAGATGGAGGGACAGAGAGAGAGGTAGAGACAGAGACAGACGGAGAGAGAGGGAGAGTCAGGGAGGGAAAGACAGATGGAGAGACAGAGAGAGAGAGACAGAAATAGTAGGAGAGAGAGGGAGAGACACAGAGGGAAAGACAGATGGAGTGACAGAGAGCAAGACAGAGAGAAAGGCAGAGACAGAGATAGAAGGAGAGAGACGGAGAGACAGAGAGGGAAAGACAGATGGAGGGACAGAGTGAGAGACAGAGAGAGAAGGAGAGAGATGGAATTCAGAGGGTAGCAGAGAGGGAGAGACTGGGATTCAGAGGGTAACAAAGAGGGAGAGACTGGAATTCAGAGGGTAAGAGAGAGGGAAAGTCTGGGATTCAGAGGGTAACAGAGAGGGAGAGACTGGAATTCAGAGGGTAACAGAGAGGGAAAGTCTGGGATTCAGAGGGTAATAGAGAGGGAGAGACTGGAATTCAGAGTGTAACAGAGGGAGAGACTGAGATTCAGAGAGTAACAGAGGGTAAAATAGAGTTGGCGAGGGCAACATAGAAATTTTAAGGCACAGAAAGCGGCCACTTCACCCATTCTCTCTGTGCCAGCCGAAAAACGATCAACCTATTCTCATCCCACCTTCCAGCATTTGGTCCGAGCACTGCAGCTTACCGCACTTGAGGTGCCTATCCAGACTCCTTCTGAATGAGTTGAGGGTCTCTGCCTCAACTACCCTTTCAGGCAGTGAGTTCCAGACCATCGCGACCCTCTGGGTGAAAAAGATTTTCCTCAACTCCCCTCTAATTTTTCTACCAATCACTTTAAATCTATGCCCCCTCGTCACTGACCTTTCTGCTATGGTTCTCTGCCCTTCACCTCCACTCCATCCAGGACCCTCAACATTTTGGACATTTCAATCAGATCTCCCCTCAGCCTTCTCTGTTCCAAGGACAACAACCCCTGCCTATCCTCATAGCTACAATTCTCCAGTCCTGGCAACATCCTAGACAAAGTCCCGTGTTCATAACACATGGATAAAGAGGTTAATCATCTGAGCTGTTACTCTGAGACAGAGACAGAGAGGGAGAAAGAGAGAGAGAGAGGGAGAGAGAGAGGGAGAGAGAGAGGGAGGGAGAGAGGGAGGGAGAGAGGGAGGGAGAGAGGGAGGGAGAGAGGGAGGGAGAGAGGGAGAAAGAGAGAGAGAGAGGGAGAGAGAGAGGGAGGGAGAGAGTGAGGGAGAGAGGGAGGGAGAGAGGGAGGGAGAGAGGGAGGGAGAGAGGGAGGGAGAGAGGGAGGGAGAGATGGTGTGGGGGAGACACAAGCTGAGACGTGGACAGAGGCAGCGAGAGAGAGAGAGGGAGAGATAGAGAGGGAGAGGCAGAAGAGAGAGAGGCAGAGAGAGAGCGAGGCAGAGAGTGAGATAGAGAGAGACAGAGAGAGAGGGAGCGATGGTGTGAGGGAGGCACAAATTGAGACATGGACAGAGGTTGAGAAAGAGAGAGAGGGAGAGATAGAGAGAGAGAGCTGGGGGAGAGACAGATAGAGAGTGAGAGAGGCACAGAGAGAGAAGGAGACACAGAGAGGCGGACATGGAGAGGCAGACAGAGAGCTAGAGAGAGACAGAGAGAGAGGGAGAGATGGTGTGAGGGAGGCACAAATTGAGACGTGGACAGAGGTAGAGAGAGAGAGGGAGCGATAGAGCGAGAGAGAGAAAAAGACAGAGAGTGAGAGATAGCGAGAGAGAGACGGGGGTAAGACAGATAGCGAGGGACAGAGGCAGTGTGAGAGAGGCAGAGTGAGAGAGGCAGATTAGAAGGTAGCAAATGTAACCCCACTATTTACAAAAGGAAGGAGAGAGAAAATGGGGAACTAAAGACCTGTTCGTCTAACATCAGTCATTGGGAAAATGCTCGAATCTATAATAAAGGATGTGATAACAGGACACTTAAAGAGAGATTGCGGGGGGTGGGGGGAGAGAGAAATGGGGGGGAGAGAGAGGTGGGAGAGTGCGTGAGTGAGACGGAGCAAAGGAGAGAGATACTAGGTTAGGTGGGACAATAAGCTGTGAGGAGAACACAAATAGACTACAAAGAGAGATGGTTTGGGATAGACAGCGATAAATGTCCTAGTGTTGTGGTAACATAAAATGGCCACTGAAAATGAACCTAAAATGGCTGACTGATGTGTGTGGATTTCCACAGATGAGAGGAGAGAGAGAGAGACAGACAGAGAGACAAAGAGGGAGACAGAGACCAAGACACAGAGAGTGATCGCAGGATATTTGTCGTAAGACAGAGGAAGAGGAGGAGGCCATTTGGCCCCTCAACCCTGTTCTGTCATTCAATGAGCTCATGGCTGATGTGTGATCTAACTCCATGTACCTATCTTTGTCCCTTAATACCTTTGGTTAACAAAAATCTATCAAACTCAGATTTAAAAATTAACAAGTGTCTCAGCATCAATTGCTGATTGTGGAAGAGAGTTTCAAACTGATACCACACCTGGTGTTTTGAAGTGTTTCTTCATTTCACTCCTGAAAGGTTTTTCGACTAGGTTTATATTTTTAGACTATGCCCCCATGTTCTAGACTCTGCAGCCAGTGGGAATTGTTACTCTCTGTCCACCCTATCAGTTTCCCTTATTATCTTGAAAACAATCATCAAATCACACCTGAGCCTTCAAAATTCCAGGGATACAGAGTAAATCTCCAGCTACACTGTCCCATTAAATATTCCCAAGCCAAGCACAAGGTTGGGTTTGACACAGAGTAAATTTCCCTCTGCGCTGTCCCATCACACACTCCCAGGGCAGGAACATCATGGGGTGGATACAGAGTGAATCTCACTCTACACCGACCGATAGAGACAGAGAGAGAGAGAGACAGAAAAAGAGAAACAGAGAGACATGGACTGACAGGGTGACTAAAAGAGATAGAAGGATACTTCACAGGGGATATTGGAAGAGGAAGATGCAATTCCACCACACAATCCTGTTCCGGCATCAAATGAGATCTTGGCTGATCTGTGATGTAACTTACACCATATATCCTGCCTTTGCCCCTTATCTCTTAATACCTTTGGTTAACAATAATCTATCAATCACAGATTTAAAAATTAACCAAAATGCCAGCAAGAAATTTGCACAACCATTATCATGAGGGTGTGATGGCTCCCACAGTGGAATAGCTTGCTGGATGTTTAAAATGGAGACTGTTCCTTCAGGATCATCAAACGTATCTGCCTGGGCCCCAACTTCATCTACATTTCCCCATCTCCCGATGTTTTTTTCTCTCCATATCTATCTCTTATATGTTTGTGTACACAGCAGTGAAGGATTACATCAAATTAATATATCTTACATTATCCTTTTCATCCACCGCAACGACCTCTCTCTCTCCAACTTAGTCCCTCTCTACAGCACTCTCTCTGCCTTCATATCTAACCCTCTCTCCCTCTGTCTCTCTCCTAATGTCAGAGATAGCAGGAGGGAGAGACAGAGAGAGAATGTTGAAGGAACTGTACTCTGTTCCTAAGCTGTGCTGAACCTGCTCTGGGAGTGTTTGATGGGCTACATTAATCGGCCGTGTACAGTCCTGTATCAGGCTGTGAAAAAGCACAGCTTGTTCAGTGTACAACGGGTCAAAGGGAACGATTCACTCCTGTCTGCTACTGGGAAGAGAGACTGACCTTAACATCAAGGCAGCGTTTGACCGAGTGTGACATCGAGGAGCCCGAGTAAAACTGAAGTCAGTGGGAATCCGCTGGTTGGACTCATACAGAGCACAAAGGAAGATGGTTGTGGTTGTTGGAGGTCAATCATCTCAGTCTCAGGACATCACTGCAGGAGTTTATCAGGGTAGTGTCCGAGGCCCAACCATCTTCAGCTGAGATCCCAGGAGAAAGTGCTTTAAATACTGAGCAGGTCAGGCAGCATCTGTGGAGAGAGAAACAGAGTGAGTGATTCAGCTCGATGCTTTCCAGATTTCCAACATCCACAGTATTTTGCCTCAGATAATGAATCAATCCAGAGCCACATGCACCAAGACCCAGACAACATTCAGGTTTGGGCCGACCAGTGACAAGTAACATTCACGTCACACAAGTGCCAGACAATGACCATCTGCAACAAGAGAGAATCCAACCACCTCCCCTTGGCATTCAAAGCATTATCCCATCGCTGAATCCCCCAGCGTCAACATCCTGGGGAAACATTGACATCAAACTTAACTGAACGAAACAAATCAATAGTTTCTTCACCCAGTGGCTGGTGGGTGTCTGGAACTCACTGCCTGAAAGGATTAGTATAAAATGGGTGGTTGATGGCCGGCACAGACTGTGCGGGCCGAAGGGCCTGTATAAGTGCTGTATCTCTCTATGACTCTAAAGGATGGTCGAGGCAGAAACCCTCATCACATTTAAAACAATCTCTTGGATATTCACTTCTCTATATTTAAAATGGGTAAGGAATAACTCTCCTCGTCTGCACTGCCCCATCAAACACTCTCAGAGAAGGTACAGCACGGGTTAGATACAGAGTAAAGCTCCGTTTAAACATTCCCTGGAGTGTCGGATTAACCCGGGTCACTCACTGTCCCCGGCTCAGCCTCAAGACTCACCTGCCTCAGTCACTGAGACGCTCCTGTATCACTTGCCTCAATGTAAGCGGATGCCGGGTTTGGGAGCAGGACAGGCACACGGGATTAGGACGACTGCTCATGTGGAGGATAAGCATCAGTAATCCCTCAGAGAATCAGAACAGACCAGCGAGACTCAGAAAAGGAAACTTGTGTTGAATTTGTGAGTCTTGCATTGTGGAATGCTTTAGTATTTGGTGAGAATGTTGAGCCAGTGACATTTTGCCCCAGTGGGATGAATAGACACTATATGACTTTATTACAACAGTAAGGTACCGTGTGTACTGTAAATATGGACTGAAATCACAATGTAACTGATCAATTTTCAGCTGAATACTATGACTACAGTTCTACCTGCTATCCTGTTATATATGTGCTGCTATACCTGCTATATGTGAGAATGTACATACGACACGATGGGATGAAGTCAAAGTGGCCACTCTTTATATTTTCAGACTATGCCCCAAGTTCCTGACTCCGCAGCCAGTGGGAATATTTACTCTCAGTCCACCCTATCAGTTTCCCTTATTATTTTGTAAACCTTCATCAAATCACCCCATAACCTTCTAAATTCCAGGGATACAGAGTAAATCTCCAGCTGCACTGTCCCATTAAACATTTCCAAGCCAAGCACAATGTTGGGTTTGACAGAGAGTAAATTTCCCTCTACACTGTCCCATCACACACTCCCAGGGCAGGAACATCATGGGGTGGATACAGAGTGAATCTCACTCGACACTGTCCGAAACAGAGAGAGAGAGAGAGAGACAGAGAGACATAGACTAACAGGGTGACTGACAGATGGAGGGATAGAGAGAGAGACAGAGAGAGAGGCAGAGAGAGAAGGAGAGAGAGGGAGAGACAGAGAGGGAAAGACAGAGAGGGAAAGACAGAGAGGGAAAGACATATGGAGAGGCAGAGATCGAAGGAGAGAGAGACAGAGATAGGAGAGTGAGGGAGTGACAGAGAGAGAGAGAGACAGAGAAAGAAGGAGAGAGAGGGAGAGACAGAGAGGGAAAGGCAGTTGGAGAGACAGAGAGAGAGGCAGAGATGGAAGGAGAGAGAGGGAGAGACAGAGAGGGAAAGACAGATGGAAAGAGAGAGAGAGAGAGACAGCGTGGGAAAGACACATGGAGGGGCAGAGAGTGAGACAGAGAGAGAAGGAGAGAGAGGGAATAACAGGGAGTGAAGGACAGATGGAGGGATAGAGAGAGAGACAGAGAGAGAGGCAGAGACAGAGATAGAAGGAGAGAATGAAGTGACATAGAGGGAAGGACAGATGGAGGGATAAAGAGAGAGACATAGAGAGAAGGAGAGAGAGGGAGAGACAGAGAGGGAAAGACTGATGGAGAGACAGAGAGAGACAGAGGTAGAAGGAGAGAGAGGGAGAGACAGAGAGGGAAAGACAGATGGAGGGACAGAGAGAGAGACAGAGAAAGAAGGAGAGAGAGGGAGAGACAGAGAGGGAAAGGCAGTTGGAGAGACAGAGAGACAGGCAGAGATGGAAGGAGAGAGAGGGTGTGACAGGGAGGGAAAGACAGATGGAAAGAGAGAGAGAGAGTGAGACAGAGGTAGAAGGAGAGAGAGGGAGAGACAGACAGGGAAAGACAGATGGAGGGACAGAGAGAGAGACAGAGAAAGAAGGAGAGAGAGGGAGAGACAGAGAGGGAAAGGCAGTTGGAAAGAGAGAGAGAGAGAGACAGCGTGGGAAAGACACATGGAGGGGCAGAGAGTGAGACAGAGAGAGAAGGAGAGAGAGGGAGTGTCAGGGAGGGAAAGACAGATGGAGGGACAGAGAGAGAGAGAGAGACAGGGAGAGAGATGGAGTGACAGGGACTGAAGGAAAGATGGAGGGATAGAGAGAGAGACAGAGAGAGGCAGAGACAGAGATCAAAGGAGAGAGATCGAGTGACGGGGAGTGAGGTGGGGGGTAGACAGATGTAGGGACAGAGAGAGAGAGGCAGAGATGGAAGGAGAGACAGGGAGTGACAGAGAGAGAAAGGCAGATGGAGGGATAGAGAGAGAGACAGAGAGAGAGAGACAGAGACCGAGATAGAAGGAGAGAGATGGAGTGACGGTGTGGGGGAGGGGGGTGGGTAGTCAGCTTGCTGACTATTTAAAATGGAGGCTATTCCTTCTGGATCATCAAAAGTGTCCGCCTGGGCCCCAACTTCATCTCCATTTCTCCCCCTCCCGATGTTTTCTTTCTCTCCATCCATATCTCAAATAAGTTTGTGTGCACAGCAGTGAAGGATTACATCAAATTAATATATCTTACATTATCCTCTTCATCCACCTCAGCAATCTCTCTCACTCCAAGTTTGTCCCTCTCTACAGCTCTCTCTATGCCTTCATATCGAAGCCTCCCTCCCTCTGTCTCTCTCCTAGTGTCAGTGATAGCAGAGAGAGAGACAGAGATAGAAGAAGAGAGAGGGAGTGATAGAGAGGGAAAGACAGATGGAGGGACAGAGAGAGAGACAGAGAGAGAGGCAGAGAGAGAGGCAGAGAGAGAGGTAGAAGGAGAGAGATAGAAGGAGAGAGATAGAAGGAGAGAGAGGGAGTGGCTGGGGGGCGGGGGGGAGACAGCTGGAGGGACAGAGAGAGAGAGAGAAGGAGAGAGAGGGACAGACAGAGAGAAGGAGAGAGGGAGTGACAGAGAGGGCAAGAGAAATGGTGGAACAGAGAGAGAAACAGAGATAGAAGGAAAGAGAGGGAGTGACAGAGAGGGAAAGACAGATGGAGGGACAGAGGGAGAGACAGAGAGAGAGGCAGAGACAGAGAGAGAAGGAGAGAGAGGGAGATACCGAGAGGGAAAGACTGATAGAGAGACAGAGAGAGAGACAGAGATAGAAGGAGAGAGAGGGAGAGACAGAGAGGGAAAGTCAGATGGAGGGACAGAGAGAGAGACAGAGAGACAGGCAGAGACAGAGATAGACGGAGAAAGACAGAGAGACAGAGAGGGAAAGACAGCTGGAGGGACAGAGAGAGAGACAGAGAGTGAGGCAGAGAGAGAGATAAAAGGAGAGGGAGGGAGTGAGGGGTGGGTGAGGACAGATGGAGAGACAGAGAGAGAGAGAAGGAGAGACAGAGAGGGAAAGACAGACAGAGAGAGAGGCAGAGTTGGAAGGAGAGAGATGGAGTGACAGGGAGGTCGGACAGATGGAGGGATAGAGAGAGAGACAGAGAAAGAAGGAGAGAGAGGGAGTGACAGAGAGGGAAAGACAGATGGAGGACAGCGAGAGAGAGAGGCAGTGATACAGATAGAAGGAGAGAGAGGGAGTGTCAGGGAGGGAAAGACAGATGGAGGGACAGAGAGATAGAGAGACAGAGATAGAAGGAGAGAGAGGGAGTGACAGGGAGGGAAAGACAGATGGAGAGACAGAGAGAGAGAGACAGAGAGAGTGGCAGAGACAGAGATAGAAGCAGAGAGAGGGAGTGACAGGGAGGGAAAGACAGATGGAGAGACAGAGAGAGAGACAGAGATCTCTCCCGATGTTTCTGTCTCCATACCTAGCTCTTAGATGTTTGTGAAGGATTACATCAAATTAATTTCTCTTACATTCTCCCTTTCAATCGACCCCGCAATCTCTCTCTCTCCAACCTCGTCCCTCTCCACAACACTCTCTCTGTCTGCATATCTAACCCTCTCTCCCTCTGTCTCTCTCCTAATGTCAGAGATAGCAGGAGGGAGAGACAGAGAGAGAATGTTGAAGGAACTGTACTCTGTTCCTAAGCTGAGCTGAACCTGCTCTGGGAGTGTTTGATGGGCTACATTAATCGGCCGTGTACAGTCCTGTATCAGGCTGTGAAGAAGCACAGCTTGTTCAGTGTACAACGGGTCAAAGGGAACGATTCACTCCTGTCTGCTACTGGGAAGAGAGACTGACCTTAACATCAAGGCAGCGTTTGACCGAGTGTGACATCGAGGAGCCCGAGTAAAACTGAAGTCAGTGGGAATCCGCTGGTTGGACTCATACCGAGCACAAAGGAAGATGGTTGTGGTTGTTGGAGGTCAATCATCTCAGTCCCAGGACATCACTGCAGGAGTTCCTCAGGGTAGTGTCCGAGGCCCAACCATCTTCAGCTGAGATCCCAGGAGAGAATGCTGGAAATACTGAGCAGGTCAAGCAGCATCTGTGGAGAGATAAACAGAGTTAGTGATTCAGCTCGATGCTTTCCAGATTTCCAGCATCCACAGTATTTTGCCTCAGATAATGAAGCAATCCAGAGCCACATGCACCGAGACCCAGACAACATTCAGGTTTGGGCCGACCAGTGACAAGTAACATTCACATCACACAAGTGCCAGGCAATGACCATCTGCAACATGAGAGAATCCAACCACCTCCCCTTGGCATTCAAAGCATTGTCCCATCGCTGAATCCCCCAGCGTCAACATCCTGGGGAAACATTGACATCAAACTTAACAGAACGAAACAAATCAATAGTTTCTTCACCATCTCTCTGGGACAGAGAGACACAGATAAAGAATGTGAGTAAGCTTTGACAGAACCTCAGTTAATTGTTCCAACCATTGCTAATGATAGAAATCAAGGATTATATTAGAGCAAAGGAAGAGGCAGAGAATGTTAGCCCCTTTATAACTATATCCTTTAGTTTAGATTGCCTCTCCTCCTTCTTCCTACCTGTGGAGGTGGGAGATGTGGGCATGGTTCTTAATGAATTCTCTGTGTCCGTCTTTATAAAAGAGGGGGAACGATACAGAGATTGTAGTTAAAGAGGAGGAGTGTGAAATATTGGATGGGATAAACAGAGTGAGAGGGGAAATATGAAGGTGTTTGGCAGCTTTGAAAGTGGATAAATGGTCAGGCCTGGATGCATTGGAATCAGTTCAGAGAAGGTTCACTCGGCTGATTCCTGGGATGAAGGGGTTATCTTTGAGGAATGGTGGAACAGGTTGGGCCTATACTCATTGGAGTTTAGAAGAATGAGAGGTGATCTTATTGAAACATACAAGATTCTGAGGGGACTTTACAGGGCGGATGCTGGGAGGATGTTCCCCTTGTGGGGAAGTCTCGATCTAGGGGGCAGGTACACTGTGGGGTTTGATACAGAGTAAAGCTGCCTCTGTATATGCCTCTCTTTCTCCTCCTCCATCCAGATGGAGAGAGTAACAGTGAGAAAGAGCAGGGATAGATATGGAGAATAAGAGAGAGAGGGAAGGATTGCAATGGGGAGAGAGTACCAGAGAGAAAGAGGAAGAGATTGGGATGGAGAGTGTCGGTCAATGTTCCTGCAAATCTGCGTGCAGCAGCCTCAAAGGTCCCACGCAGATCCTGTTCCACAATAAATAGCACACGTCTTCAAAGATTCTTCAAAGATTTCAAGGGAGAGCTCACGTTAAAAAAACTGGGCACGCACAACATCTAAATTTTCATGGGAACATTGGAGCCAACTGCGGAATACATGTTTCTTACCAGCCTGCATAAGGAAGTGTAACCTCTGCAGATGCGGTGAAACCAAAAGCAGCTGACTTCAAATGGCAAACTGATGTATGTGGAGCTTTATAAAGGGTCTGAGAGAGGAGAGAGAAACAGACATAGACACACACAGACACACAGAAACACACACACACACAGAAACACACACACAGAAACACACACACACAGAAACACACACAGAAACACAGACACACACACACACACACACACAGAAACACACACAGAAACACAGACACACACACACACAAACACACAGAAACACACACACACACACAGAGAAACACACAGAAACACACACACAGAAACACACACACACAGAAACACACACACACAGAAACACACAGACACAGAAACACACACACACAGACACACACACACAGAAACACACACACAGAAACACACACACAGAAACACACACACAGAAACACACACACACACACAGAAACACACACACAGAAACACACACACACACAGAAACACACACAGAAACACACACACAGAAACACACACACAGAAACACACACACACACACAGAAACACACACAGAAAAACACACACACACACACAGAAACAGAGTGCCTCAGGGACAGAGCGCGAAAGAAGAATATTTCAATTTTCAAAAGGAATTTGATGAGATCAAACTTCGATTTAAAAATGACAATTGATTTTGCATCAATGTTTGCGTGCAGAAGACACGTTCCAAACTACTACCACCTTTAGCCTGGAGTGGCGGATTTTTACTCAGAGTGTCGTGAATCTTTGGAATTCTCTACCCCAGTGGGCTGTGGAAACTCAGTCTGGGAAAAAGGCATTGAAGTGGATGATCAGCCAGGATCGTATTGAATGGCGGAGCAGGCTCGATGGGCTGAATGGCCTACTCCTGTTCCTATGTTCCCAAGCTGCTGAAATAGTTTCTCCCAAACTACCCCATCAGTTCCCCTTAATATCTCAACAGCTTTGAACAAATTACCTTGATCCTCCTAAATTCCAGGCAATAAATCCCTAGTTTGTGTAATATCACCTCGTAATTTAACCCTTGGAGTCCAGTTATCATTCTGGTAAATCTACACTGCACTCAAATGGACATGGACCCCCCAAAGTCTCTTTGAACCTCCAGTATTTCTAGCTTTACACCATTTATAAAGTACTCTGTTCTAGTCTTTTTTTGCTGACATGGAAATCTAACTGCCACAGTTTTGCCCATCTCTTTAAGATATTAATATCTCTTTGCAATGTTCTGCTTCCAGCTACACTGCTTACAATGCTGCCTATTTTTGTGTCATTGGTAAACTTGGGTATGTTGCATTCTACCACAACATCTTAAATTGTTAACAAATACAGCAAACTGAGACACACACAGGCTTTGCACCAGTAGACAGGAGTGAATCATTCCAACCTAGAGGCTTTTTAACTCCAGATTTATGTTTTTTTAAAGAAAAAATAGAATTCAAATTCACAACAGCCCAGCGTGGGATTTGAACTCCTACTTTTTCAATCATCAGCTCAGGCCTTCAAATTAAAACCCATAAAAAGAGATTCATTTTCCTCCTGCTGATGTCTGACGGTCTCAGGTTTTGTATATTGTTCCCTTCGCCTCTTCTTCCATGTGTTTGAAGTCTTTGAAGTTTGTCAGACATTGGTAAACTACTTCATGTGGTGTTGTGTAAATACCTTCAATTCTGTGTATCTGGAAGGGACACAATTCAAATTCTCACCTTATTGCATCAACCAAAACCTGCAGGTCCATTCAAACAACTCTATTTCCTGTCTCTGCAAAGACAGCTCACACTTCCACAATGCAGGAATGTCTGAATGGAAACAGCTTTTGACACATTTCCCAACACGTTTGCTAACACTTTTCAGGATGAAGCTAAATTCAACTTAGAGATTGCAAGCCCCAAATTGAATCTTTTAGATGTAAAAAGTGACACAAATGAAATCCCAGTTCTCTCTGTCCCTGCACCCATTTTAACATTGTACCATTTAGTTTATATCGCTTCTCCTCAGCCTTCCTTCCAAAATGCATCATTTTACATTTCTCAGCATTGAAGTTAACCTGCTATGTGTCTGACCATTTCACCAGACTGCCTCTATCCTCCTGAAGTCTACTCCTATTCCCTTCACTGTTTCTTACATTGCAGATGGCACAATGTTGAAGTTATGCCCTGTTTACCCCAGTCTAAGTCATTCATATATCAATAAGATCAGTGGTCCTAATCAAAACCCCTGGGGAATACCACAATTTACACTGTATACAGTGAGTACAAAAGCCGAGAGGGTGCGCTGAACATTTATAAAGCTCTGGTCAGGTAACAGAGAGGGAGAGACTGGGATTCAGAGGGTAACGGAGAGGGAGAGACTGGGACTCAGAGGGTAAGAGAGAGGGAGAGACTGGGATTCAGAGGGTAACGGAGAGGGAGAGACTGGGATTCAGAGGATAACAGAGAGGGAGAGACTGGGACTCAGAGGGTAAGAGAGAGGGAGAGACTGGGATTCAGAGGGTAACGGAGAGGGAGAGACTGGGATTCAGAGGGAAACATAGAGGGAGAGACTGGGATTCAGAGGGTAACAGAGAGGGAGAGACTGGGATTCAGATGGTAACAGAGAGGGAGAGTCTGGGATTCAGAGGGTAAGAGAGAGGGAGAGACTGGGATTCAGCGGGTAAGAGAGATTCATGTCTGAATGGAAACAGCTTTTGACACATTTCCCAACACGTTTGCTAACACTTTTCAGGATGAAGCTAAATTCAACTCTCAGATTCCAAGCGCCAAATTGAGCTTTTGGGTAGAACAGGGAACATTGATGAAATCCCAGATCTCTCTGCCCTGTCACCCATTCTAACATTGTACCATTTAGTTTATATCACTCAGTCTTCCTTCCAAAATGCATCACTTCACATTTCTCAGCATTGAAGTTAACCTGCCCTGTGTCTGTCCAATGATAGGTTGGATAGTAAGCTGTCAAGAGGACATAAAGTGTCTGCAAACAGATTTCCATAGGTTAAGTGAGTGAGCAAAAAATTGTCAGATGGAGTACAATGTGGGAAAATGTGAGCTTGTCCACTTTTGCAGGAAGAATAAAAATCAGTATATTATTGAAATGGAGAGAGACTGCAGAACTGTACGGTACAGAAGGATCTGGGTGTCCTGGTACATGAATCACAAAATGTTACCGTGTAGCTACAGCGAGTGATTAGGAAGGCAAATGGAATGTTGTTGTTTATTGCAAGGTGAATAGAATATCAAAGTAGGGAAGTGTTGTTACAGCTGTACAGGGCATAAGTTAGACGACGTCTGCAGGATTGTGGACACTTTTGGTCTCCTTACTGAAGAAATTATATAATTGCATTCGAAGTAGTTCAGAGAAGGTTCACTGGGCTGATTCCTGGGATGAAGGGGTTATCTTATGAGGAAAGGTTGAACAGGTTGGGTCTATACCCAGTGGAGTTTAGAAGAATGAGAGGTGATCTGAGTGAAACATCTCAGGTCCCGAGGGGACTGGACAGGGTGGATGCTGAGAGGATGTTTCCCCTTGTTGGGGAGACTAGAACTAGGGGACACAGTTTAAAAATTAGGGACGTCCCATTTAAAACTGAGATGAGGAGAAATGTGTTTCTCTCAGACGGGGGTCAGTCTGTGGAATTCTCTTCCCCAGAGAGCAGTGGAGGCTGGATCATTGAATATATTCAAGGCTGAGTTCGATAGATTTTTAATCAATTTGTGAGTCAAGGGTTATGGGACGCAGACAGGAAAGTGGAGTTGAGTTCACAATCAGATCAGCCATTGAATGGCAGAGCAGGCTCGAGGGGCCGAATGGCCTACTCCTGCTCCTAATTCATTTGTTCTTGTGTGTTCCATTTCACCAGACTGCCTCTCTCCTCCTGAAGTCTGCTACTAGTCCCTTCCCTGTTTATTACATTGCAGATGTCACAAACATTGAAGTTATGCCCTGTAAACACAAGTCCAAGTCATTAGAAAATATCAAAAAGATCAGTGGTCCTAATATAAACCTCCACTGCATACCTCCCTCCAGTCTGAAACAACCATTGTCCACTCTCTAAGCCAATGTCGTATCCACTCAGCCAATGTCCCTTTCATCCCTGGAGCACCAATATTGCTAACTGGTCAATTAGGAGGCACCATTAAGTCCTCCCCATGAGGACACTGGTCCCAGACCTCTCTGTTTCCACTCTCCCATCAACATTCCCCAGACAGGTACAGCATGGATTAGATACAGAGTAATGCTCCTTCTACACTGTCCCATCCAACAGTCCCAGGACAGGAACATCATGGGGTGGACACAGAGTGAATCTCACTCTACACGGTCTGATAGAGTCAGAGAGAGAGAGACAGAAAGAGAGAAACAGAGAGACACAGACTGACAGGGTGACTGACAGAGAAAGAAGGATATTTAACAGGGGATATTGGAACAGGAGGATGCAATTCACAACTCTGTTCTGGCATTCAATGAGATCAGGGCTGATCTGTGATCAAACTTACACCACATATCCTACCTTTGCCCCTTATCTCTTAATACATTTGGTGAACAAGAATCTATCAATCACAGGTTTAAAAATTAACCAATAAGCCAGCATGAAATTTCCACAAACAATGTCACGAGGGTGTGATGGCTACCACAGTGGAATAGCTAACAGAATATTTAAAGCGGAGGCTATTCTTACTGGATCATCAAAAGTGTCCGCCTGGGCCCGAACTTCATCTGCATTCCTCCCACTCCCGATGTTTGTTTTCTCTCCATACCTATCTCTTATATGTTTGTGGACACAGCAGTGAAGGATTTCATCAAATTAATATATCTTACATTATCCTCTCTCTCGCCACGTTTGTCCCTCACTACAGCCCTCTCTCCATGCCGTCATATCTAACCCTCCCTCCCTCTGTCGCTCTCCTCGTGTCAGTGATAGCAGAGAGAGAGACAGAGAGAGAAGGAGTGAGAGGGAGTGTCAGGGAGGGAGGGAAAGACAGATCGAGGGACAGAGAGAGAGAGAAGGAGAGAGAGGCAATGACAGGGAGGAAAAGACAAATGGAGGGACAGAGTGAGAGACAGAGAGAGAAGGAGAGAGATAGAGTGACAGGGTTGGAAAGACAGATGGAGGGACAGAGAGAGAGACAGAGAGAGAGGACGAGATCGAGATGTAAGGAGAGAGAGGGATTGACAGGGAGGGAAAGACAGATGGAGGGACAGAGAGAGAGAGAAGAAGAGAGAGGGTGACAGAGAGGGAAAGACAGAAGGAGGGACAAAGTGAGAGACAGAGATAGAAGGATAGAGAGGGACTGCAAGAGAGGGAAAGACAGATGGAGGGACAGAGAGAGAGACAGAGAGAGAGGGAGTGACAGAGAGGGAAAGACCGATGGAGGTACAGAGAGTGAGACAGAAAGAGTGGCAGAGACAGAGAGAGAAGGAGAGAGAGGGAGTGTCAGAGAGGGAAAGACATATTTGCAGACAGAGATAGAAGGAAGGAGAGGCAGCGACAGAGAGGGAAAGACAGATGGAGGGACAAAGTGAGAGATGGAGAGAGAAGGAGAGAGATGGAGTGACAGGGAGGGAAGGTCAGATGGAGGGATAGAGAGAGAGAGAAGGAGAGAGAGGGAGAGAAAGAGAGAAGGAGAGAGGGAGTGACAGAGAGGGAAAGACCGATGGAGGGACAGAGAGAGAGACAGAGAGAGTGGCAGAGACAGAGAGAGAAGGCGAGAGAGGGTGTGGCAGAGAGGGGAAGACAGATGGAAGGACAGAGTGAGAGATAAAAAGGAGAGAGATGGAGTGACAGGGAGGGAAGGACAGATGGAGGGATAAAGAGAGGCAGAGACAGAGAGAGAAGGAGAGAATGGGAGCGACAGAGAGGGAAAGGCAGTTGGAGAGACAGAGAGTGAGAGAGGCAGCGATGGAAGGAGAGAGAGGGAGTGACAGGAAGGGAAAGACTGATGGAAAGACAGAGAGCGAGAGAGACAGAGATAGAGGGAGAGTGTGGAGAGAAAGAGAGGGAAAGACAGATGGAGGGAAAGACAGAGAGAGACAGGGAGAGAGATGGAGTTACAGGGAGGGAAGGACAGATTGAGGGACAGAGAGAGAGACAGAGAGAGAGGCAGAGAGAGACAGGGAGAGAGATGGAGTTACAGGGAGGGAAGGACAGATGGAGGGACAGAGAGAGAAGGAGAGAGAGGGAGAGACAGAGAGGGAAAGACAGATGGAGGGACAGAGAGAGAGAGACAGAGAGAGAGACAGAGAGAGAAGGAGAGAGAGGGAGAGAAAGAGAGGGAAAGACAGATGGAGGGAAAGACAGAGAGAGACAGGGAGAGAGATGGAGTTCCAGGGAGGGAAGGACAGATGAAGGGACAGAGTGAAAGACAGAGAGAGTGGCAGAGACAGAGATAGTTGGAGAGAGAGGGAGTGACAGAGAGGGAAAGACAAATGAAGGGAAAGAGAGAGTGGCAGAGAGAGTGGCAGAGACAGAGAGAGCTGGAGCGAGAGGGAGTGATGGGGGGCGGAAGACAGATGGAGGGACAGAGAGAGAGAGGAGAGAGAGGGAGAGATAGAGAGAAGGAGAGAGGGAGTGACAGAGAGGGAAAGACCGATGGAGTGACAGAGAGAGAGACAGAGAGAAGGAGAGAGATGGAGTGACAGGGAGGGAAGGGCAGATGGAGGGAGAGAGAGAGACAAAGAGAGAGAGAGAAGGAGAGAGTGGGAGAGACAGAGAGGGAAAGGCAGTTGGAGAGACAGAGAGAGAGGCAACGATGGAAGGAGAGAGAGGGAGTGACAGAGAGGGAAAGACAGATGGAGCGACAGGCAGAGAAAGACAGGGAGAGAGATGGAGTTACAGGGAGGGAAGGACAGATGGAGGGATAGAGAGAGAGAGACAGAGATAGGAGAGTGAGGGAGTGACAGAGATGGAAAGACAGACAGAGGGACAGACAGAGAGACAGAGACAGAGATAGAAGGAGAGAGAGGGAGTGACGGGGGGGGAAAGACAGATGGAGGGACAGAGAGAGAGACAGAGATAGAAGGAGAGACAGGGAGTGACAGAGAGTGAAAGACAGATGGAGGGACAGAGATCGAAGGAGAGTGTGGGAGAGACAGAGGAGGAAAGACAGATGGAGGAACAGAGAGAGAGAGACAGAGAAAGAGCGGGAGTGACAGAGATAGAAGGAGTGAGACGCAGAGACAGAGAGGGAAAGACAGATGGAGGGACAGAGAGGGAGACAGAGAGAGTGGCAGAGACAGAGAGAGAAGGAGAGAGAGGGAGTGTCAGGAAGGGAAAGCCAGATGGAGGGACAAAGTGAGAGACAGAGAGAGCAGGAGAGAGATGGAGTGGCAGGGAGGGAAGGAAAGATGGAGGGACAGAGAGAGAGACAGAGAGAGTGGCAGAGACAGAGATAGTTGGAGAGAGAGGGAGTGACAGAGAGGGAAAGACAGATGGAGGGACAGAGAGAGAGACAGAGAGAGAGACAGAGAGAGAGAGAGAGAGACAGAGAGAGTGGGAGAGATGGTGTAAGGGAGGCACAAATGGAGTCATCTAAAGAGACAGAGAGAGAGAGAGGTAGGCAGAGACAGAGAATGAGAGAGATGTGGAGAGAGTCATGGACAGAGAGTGAGAAAGAGAGATAGGGAGAGACAAAGTAAAAGAAGGAGAGAGAGAGAGAGAGAGAGAGAGATGGAGAGGCAGAGAGAGGGAGAGACAGAGAGAGAAAGCAGATACAGAGAGGGAGAGGGAGAGACAGAGAGGAAGAGGGAGATACAGAGAGAGAGGGAGAGACAGTGAGTGGGAGAGATGGTGTAAGGGAGGCACAAATGGAGTCATGGAAAGAGACAGAGAGAGAGAGAGAGAGATGTAAACAGAGTCATGGACAGAGGGTGAGAAAGAGAGATAGGGAGAGAAAAAGTCAAAGAAGGAGAGAGAGAGAGATGGCGAGGCAGAGAGAGGGAGAGACAGAGAGAGGGAGGGCGAGATGGTGTGAGAGAGACAGAGGCATGGACAGAGGCAGAGAGAGAGAGAGGGAGAGACACTGAGAGACAGAGAGAGCCAGAGAGAGAGAAAGAAACAGAGAGGGAGGGAGGGAGAGACAGAGAGGGAGAGACTGGGATTCAGAGGGTAACAAAGAGGGAGAGACTGGGATTCAGAGTGTAACAGAGAGGGAGAGAATGGGATTCAGAGGGTAACAGAGAGGGAGAGACTGTGATTCAGAGGGTAACAGAGAGGGAGAGACTGTGATTCAGAGGGTAACGGAGAGGGAGAGACTGGGATTCAGAGGGTAACAGAGAGGGAGAGACTGGGATTCAGAGGGTAACGGAGAGGGAGAGACTGTGATTCAGAGGGTAACGGAGAGGGAGAGACTGTGATTCAGAGGGTAACGGAGAGGGAGAGACTGGGATTCAGAGGGTAATGGAGAGGGAGAGACTGTGATTCAGAGGGTAACGGAGAGGGAGAGACTGGGATTCAGAGGGTAACAGAGAGGGAGAGACTGTGATTCAGAGGGTAACAGAGAGGGAGAGACTGTGATTCAGAGGGTAACGGAGAGGGAGAGACTGGGATTCAGAGGGTAACAGAGAGGGAGAGTCTGGGATTCAGAGGGTAACGGAGAGGGAGAGACTGTGATTCAGAGGGTAATGGAGAGGGAGAGACTGTGATTCAGAGGGTAATGGAGAGGGAGAGACTGGGATTCAGAGGGTAACGGAGAGGGAGAGACTGTGATTCAGAGTGTAACAGAGAGGGAGAGACTGTGATTCAGAGGGTAACGGAGAGGGAGAGACTGGGATTCAGAGGGTAACGGAGAGGGAGAGACTGTGATTCAGAGGGTAATGGAGAGGGAGAGACTGGGATTCAGAGGGTAACGGAGAGGGAGAGACTGGGATTCAGAGGGTAATGGAGAGGGAGAGACTGGGATTCAGAGGGTAACGGAGAGGGAGAGACTGGGATTCAGAGGGTAATGGAGAGGGAGAGACTGGGATTCAGAGGGTAACGGAGAGGGAGAGACTGGGATTCAGAGGGTAATGGAGAGGGAGAGACTGTGATTCAGAGGGTAATGGAGAGGGAGAGACTGTGATTCAGAGGGTAACAGAGGGAGAAGTAGAGATGAAGATTGAAGATGGGAGAAAGACAAAGTCCAGTGTTCGTAACACATGGATAAAGAGGAACAGAGAGGTGAGACAGGGCTTGAGAGAGTAAAAGACAGAGGAAGGAGAGATAGAGATGGAGAGATTACCAGGAACATAAATCTCCAGCAGTCTCTTCATGCTGATCACTCCTTTTCTCTGGATGTGGCAGGATTGCAGAGCTTAGATCTGATCCGTTGGTTATGGGATCGCTTGGCTCTGTCTATCGCATGCTGCTGACGCAGTTTGGCACGCAGATAGTCCTGGGTTGTAGCTTCACCAGGTTGACACCTCATTTTGAGGTATGCCTGGTGCTGCTCCTGGCATGCCCTCCTGCACACTTCACTGAACCGGGGTTGGTCTCCTGGCTTGATGGTAATAGTAGAGTGGGGGATATGCCGGGCCATGAGGTTACAGATTGTCTTTCTTTCTGTCTGTCTGTCTGTCTCTCGTTCCCTCCTCTCTCAGAACATCAGTCAGCCATTTTAGGTTTGTTCACGGTGGCCATTTTATATTACAGCAGCACTGGGACATTTATTTCAGAGACTGACTCCTCACTAATGCAAGGTTAGTGCTTTAAACGTGAGAGAAACGGGTCCTGGGGTTCAGTTGAATGTAGCTTCTCATCCCGAAAAGTGTTAGCAAACGTGTTTTTCAAATCAATTCCGCAACAACCTCAACAGGAGGCAAAACACCAACAAATGCAACAACAACCTCAACAGGAGAAAAAACACCAACAAATGCAACAACAACCTCAACAGGAGGAAAAACACCAACAAATGCAACAACCACCTCAACAGGAGGAAAAACACCAACAAATGCAACAACAACCTCAACAGGAGGAAAAACACCAACAAATGCAACAACAACCTCAACAGGAGAAAAAAACACCAACAAATGCAACAACAACCTCAACAGGAGAAAAAACACCAACAAATGCAACAACAACCTCAACAGGAGGCAAAACACCAACAAATGCAACAACCACCTCAACAGGAGGAAAAACACCAACAAATGCAACAACAACCTCAACATGAGAAAAAAACACCGACAAATGCAACAACAACCTCAACAGGAGAAAAAACACCAACAAATGCAACAACAACCTCAACAGGAGATAAAAACACCAACAAGTGCAACAATTTCAACAGGAAAAGAACAGCTTCCCGAGGACTAAAAAAACCTAACAAATACAACAACTTCAGTAGGAGCAAAGCCACTAACAAATTCAACATCATCAGAAGGGGAAAACACACCGATAAATAGGGCAGTGGCACAAGCTGTTGGAGGGACAGGAAATGGTTTCCGAAGGGACAGAGTATCTGATCACACCCGGGATGGTGGAATTGAGTATTTATTAAATGGTAAGAGATTAGAAAGCGTAGATGTACAAAGCGACCTGGGTGTCCCCGTCAATAAGTCACTGAAAACTAACATGCAGGTGAAGAATGCAATTCAGAAGGCTAATGGGATGTTAGTCTTTATCACAAGAGGATTTGAGTACAGGAGTAGTGAAGTCTTGCTTCAATCACATAGAACCTTGGTTAGACCACACCTGGAGTACTGTGTGCAGTTTTGGTCCCCTTACCTTAGGAAGGATATTATTGCCAGAGAGGGAGTGCAATGAAGGTTCACCAGACTTGTTCCCGGGATGACGGGACTGTCCAATGGTGAGAGATTGGGGAAACTGAGACACAGAGAGAGAGATAGAGACAGGGAGAGGCAGAGAGACAGAGGCAGAGAGAGAGAAATGGTGTGAGAGAGACACAAACAGAGTCATGGACAGAGAGAGAGAGGAGCGACAGAGAGAGAGAGCAACAGACAGAGAGACACAAAGAGAGAGAGAAACAGAGAGAGAGAGACAGGAAGAGGTAGAGAGAGAGAGGGAACAATAGAGCAAGAGAGAGAAAAAGACAGAGAGGGAGAGATAGCGAGAGAGAGAGGGGGGTAAGACAGATAGCGAGGTACAGAGGCAGTGTGAGAGAGGCAGATTAGAAGGTAGCAAATGTAACCCCACTATTTACAAAAGGAAGGAGAGAGAAAATGGGGAACTAAAGACCTGTTCGTCTAACATCAGTCATAGGGAAAATGTTCGAATCTATAATAAAGGATGTGATAACAGGACACTTAAAGAGAGATTGCAGGGGGTGGGGGGAGAGAGAAATGGGGGGAGAGAGAAATGGGGGGGAGAGAGATGGGGGAGAGTGTGTGAGTGAGACGGAGCAAAGGAGAGAGATACTAGGTTAGGTGGGACAATAAGCTGTGAGGAGAACACAAATAGACTACAAAGAGAGATGGTTTGGGATAGACAGCGATAAATGTCCCAGTGTTGTGGTAACATAAAATGGCCACTGAAAATGAACCTAAAATGGCTGACTGATGTGTGTGGATTTCCACAGATGAGAGGAGAGAGAGACAGACAGACAGACAGACAGAAAGAGAGACAAAGAGGGAGACAGAGACCAAGACACAGAGAGTGATAGCAGGATATTTGTCGGAGGACAGAGGAAGAGGAGGAGGCCATTTGGCCCCTCAACCCTGTTCTGTCATTCAATGAGCTCATGGCTGATGTGTGATCTCACTCCATGTACCTATCTTTGCCCCTTAATACCTTTGGTTAACAAAAATCTCTCAAACTCAGATTTAAATATTAACAAGTGTCTCAGCATCAATTGCTGTTTGTGGAAGAGAGTTTCAAACTGATACCACACCTGGTGTGTTGAAGTGTTTCTTCATTTCACTCCTGAAAGGTTTTTAGACGAGGTTTATATTTTTAGACAATGCCCCCATGTTCTAGACTCTGCAGCCAGTGGGAATTGTTACTCTCTGTCCACCCTATCAGTTTCCCTTATTATCTTGAAAACAATCATCAAATCACACCTGAGCCTTCAAAATTCCAGGGATACAGAGTAAATCTCCAGCTACACTGTCCCATTAAATATTCCCAAGCCAAGCACAATGTTGGGTTTGACACAGAGTAAATTTCCCTCTGCACTGTCCCATCACACACTCCCAGGGCAGGAACATCATGGGGTGGATACAGAGTGAATCTCACTCTACACTGTCCGATAGAGACAGAGAGAGAGAGAGACAGAAAAAGAGAAACAGAGAGACATGGACTGACAGGGTGACTGACAGAGAAAGAAGGATATTTAACAGGGGATATTGGAAGAGGAGGATGCAATTTAACCCCACAACTCTTTTCCTGCATTCAATGTGATCTTGGCTGATCTGTGATGTAACTTACACCATATATCCTGCCTTTGCCCCTTATCTCTTAATACCTTTGGTTAACAAGAATCTATCAATCACAGGTTTAAAAATTAACCAATAAGCCAGCATGAAATTTCCACAAACAATATCATGAGGGTGTGATTGTTCCCACAGTGGAATAGCTGGCTGAATATTTAAAATGGAGGCTATTTCTTCTGGATCATCAAAAGTGTCCGCCTGAACCCCAACCTCATCTACATTCCTCCCTCTCCCAATGTTTTTTTTCTCTCCATACCGATCTCAAATATGTTTGTGCACACAGCAGTGAAGGATTAAATCAAATTAATATATCTTACATTATCCTCTTCATCCAACTCAACAATCTCGCTCTCTCTCCAAGTTTGTCCCTCTCCACAGCCCTCTCTATGGAGTGACGGCAGGAAGGACAGATGGAGGGATAGAGAGAGAAACAGATAGAGAAGGACCGAGAGGGATTGACAGAGAGGGAAAGACAGATGGAGAGACAGAGAAAGAAGGAGAGAGAGGGAGTGACAGAGAGGGAAAGACAGATGGAGGGACAGAGAGAGAGACAGAGAGAGAAGGAGAGAGAGTGAGAGTCAGGGAGGTAAAGACAGATGGAGGGACAGAGTGAGAGAGACAGAGAGAGAAGGAGAGCGAGGGAGTGACAGGGAGCCAAAGACAGATCGAGGGACAGAGTGAGAGACAGAGAGAGAAGGAGAGAGATGGAGAGACAGGGAGGGAAGGACAGATGGAGGGATAGAGGGATAGAGAGAGAGACAGCGATAGAAGGAGAGAGAGGGAGTGACAGAGAGAGAGGCAGAGAAGGAGGGAGTGGGAGAGAAACAAAGGCAAAGGCAGTTGGAGAGACAGAGAGAGAGAAGCAAAGATGGAAGGAGAGAGAGGGAGTGACAAGGAGGGAAAGACAGATGGAGGGACAGAGAGAGAGACAGAGAAAGAAGGAGAGAGATGGAGTGACGGAGGGAAGGACAGATGGAGGGATAGAGAGAGAAACAGAGAGAGAAGGACAGAGAGGGAGTGACGGAGGGAAGGACAGATGGAGGGATAGAGAGAGAAACAGAGAGAGAAGGACAGAGAGGGAGTGACAGAGAGGGAAATACAGATGGAGAGACAGAGGGAGAGAGAGGCAGAGGTGGACGGAGAGAGAGGGAGTGACAGGGAGGGAAGGACAGATGGAGGGATAGAGAGAGAGACAGAGACAGAGATAGAAGGAGAGAATGGAGTGACATAGAGGGAAGGACAGATGGAGGGATAAAGAGAGAGACATAGAGAGAAGGAGAGAGAGGGAGAGACAGAGAGGGAAAGACTGATGGAGAGACAGAGAGAGAGAGACAGAGATAGAAGGAGAGAGAGGGAGAGACAGAGAGGGAAAGACAGATGGAGGGACAGAGAGAGAGACAGAGAAAGAAGGAGAGAGAGGGAGAGACAGAGAGGGAAAGGCAGTTGGAGAGACAGAGAGAGAGGCAGAGATGGAAGGAGAGAGAGGGTGTGACAGGGAGGGAAAGACAGATGGAAAGAGAGAGAGAGAGAGAGACAGAGGTAGAAGGAGAGAGAGGGAGAGACAGAGAGGGAAAGACAGATGGAGGGACAGAGAGAGAGAGAGACAGAGAAAGAAGGAGAGAGAGGGAGAGACAGAGAGGGAAAGGCAGTTGGAGAGACAGAGAGAGAGGCAGAGATGGAAGGAGAGAGAGGGAGAGACAGAGAGGGAAAGACAGATGGAAAGAGAGAGAGAGAGAGACAGCGTGGGAAAGACACATGGAGGGGCAGAGAGTGAGACAGAGAGAGAAGGAGAGAGAGGGAATAACAGGGAGTAAAGGACAGATGGAGGGATAGAGAGAGAGACAGAGAGAGAGGCAGAGACAGAGATAGAAGGAGAGAATGGAGTGACATAGAGGGAAGGACAGATGGAGGGATAAAGAGAGAGACATAGAGAGAAGGAGAGAGAGGGAGAGACAGAGAGGGAAAGACTGATGGAGAGACAGAGAGAGACAGAGATAGAAGGAGAGAGAGGGAGAGACAGACAGGGAAAGACAGATGGAGGGACAGAGAGAGAGACAGAGAAAGAAGGAGAGAGAGGGAGAGACAGAGAGGGAAAGGCAGTTGGAGAGACAGAGAGAGAGGCAGAGATGGAAGAAGAGAGAGGGTGTGACAGGGAGGGAAAGACAGATGGAAAGAGAGAGAGAGAGAGAGACAGAGGTAGAAGGAGAGAGAGGGAGAGACAGAGAGGGAAAGACAGATGGAGGGACAGAGAGAGATAGAGACAGAGAAAGAAGGAGAGAGAGGGAGAGACAGAGAGGGAAAGGCAGTTGGAAAGAGAGAGAGAGAGAGACAGCGTGGGAAAGACACATGGAGGGGCAGAGAGTGAGACAGAGAGAGAAGGAGAGAGAGGGAGTGTCAGGGAGGGAAAGACAGATGGAGGGACAGAGAGAGAGAGAGAGACAGGGAGAGAGATGGAGTGACAGGGACTGAAGGAAAGATGGAGGGATAGAGAGAGAGACAGAGAGAGGCAGAGACAGAGATCAAAGGAGAGAGATCGAGTGACGGGGCGTGAGGTGGGGGGTAGACAGATGTAGGGACAGAGAGAGAGAGGCAGAGATGGAAGGAGAGACAGGGAGTGACAGAGAGAGAAAGGCAGATGGAGGGATAGAGAGAGAGACAGAGAGAGAGAGACAGAGACCGAGATAGAAGGAGAGAGATGGAGTGACGGTGTGGGGGAGGGGGGTGGGTAGTCAGCTTGCTGACTATTTAAAATGGAGGCTATTCCTTCTGGATCATCAAAAGTGTCCGCCTGGGCCCCAACTTCATCTCCATTTCTCCCCCTCCCGATGTTTTCTTTCTCTCCATCCATATCTCAAATAAGTTTGTGTGCACAGCAGTGAAGGATTACATCAAATTAATATATCTTACATTATCCTCTTCATCCACCTCAACAATCTCTCTCACTCCAAGTTTGTCCTTCTCTACAGCTCTCTCTATGCCTTCATATCGAACCCTCCCTCCCTCTGTCTCTCTCCTAGTGTCAGTGATAGCAGAGAGAGAGACAGAGATAGAAGAAGAGAGAGGGAGTGACAGAAAGGGAAAGACAGATGGAGGGACAGAGAGAGAGGCAGAGAGAGAGGCAGAGAGAGAGGCAGAGAGAGAGGCAGAGAGAGAGATAGAAGGAGAGAGAGGGAGTGACTGGGGGGCGGGGGGGGAGACAGCTGGAGGGACAGAGAGAGAGACAGAGAGAGAGGCAGAGAGAGAGATAGAAGGAGAGGGAGGGAGTGTGGGGTGGGTGAGGAAAGATGGAGAGACAGAGAGAGAGAGAAGGAGAGACAGAGAGGGAAAGACAGATGGTGAGACAGACAGAGAGAGAGGCAGAGTTGGAAGGAGAGAGATGGAGTGACAGGGAGGTCGGACAGATGGAGGGATAGAGAGAGAGACAGAGAAAGAAGGAGAGTGAGGGAGTGACAGAGAGGGAAAGACAGATGGAGGACAGCGAGAGAGAGAGGCAGTGATACAGATAGAAGGAGAGAGAGGGAGTGTCAGGGAGGGAAAGACAGATGGAGGGACAGAGAGATAGAGAGACAGAGATAGAAGGAGAGAGAGGGAGTGACAGGGAGGGAAAGACAGATGGATTGACAGAGAGAGAGAGACGGAGAGAGTGGCAGAGACAGAGATAGAAGCAGAGAGAGGGAGTGACAGGGAGGGAAAGACAGATGGAGAGACAGAGAGAGAGACAGAGATCTCTCCCGATGTTTCTGTCTCCATACCTAGCTCTTAAATGTTTGTGAAGGATTACATCAAATTAATTTCTCTTACATTCTCCCTTTCAATCGACCCCGCAATCTCTCTCTCTCCAACCTCGTCCCTCTCCACAACACTCTCTCTGTCTGCATATCTAACCCTCTCTCCCTCTGTCTCTCTCCGCGTGTCAGAGATAGCAGGAGGGAGAGACAGAGAGATGAAGACAGAGTGAGAATATTGAAGGAACTGTACTCTATTCCTAAGCTGTGCTGAACCTGCTCTGGGAGTGTTTGATGGGCTACATTAATCGGCCGTGTACAGTCCTGTATCAGGCTGTGAAGAAGCACAGCTTGTTCAGTGTACAACGGGTCAAAGGGAATGATTCACTCCTGTCTGCTACTGGGAAGAGAGACTGACCTTAACATCAAGGCAGCGTTTGACCGAGTGTGACATCGAGGAGCCCGAGTAAAACTGAAGTCAGTGGGAATCCGCTGGTTGGAGTCATACAGAGCACAAAGGAAGATGGTTGTGGTTGTTGGAGGTCAATCATCTCAGTCCCAGGACATCACTGCAGGAGTTCCTCAGGTTAGTGTCCTCGGCCCATCCATCTTCAGCTGCTTCCTCAATGACCTGCCCTCCATCGTAAGGTCAGAAGTAGGGATGTTCACTGTTGATTGCACAGTGTTCAGTTCCATTCACACCTCCTCAGATAATGAAATCCCAGCAGGAAGTGCTGGAAATACTGAGCAGGTCAAGCAGCATCTGTGGAGAGAGAAACAGAGTTAGTGATTCAGCTCGATGCTTTCCAGATTTCCAGCATCCACAGTATTTTGCCTCAGATAATGAAGCAATCCAGAGCCACATGCACCAAGACCCAGACATCATTCAGGTTTGGGCCGACCAGTGACAAGTAACATTCACGTCACACAAGTGCCAGGCAATGACCATCTGCAACAAGAGAGAATCCAACCACCTCCCCTTGGCATTCAAAGCATTATCCCATCACTGAATCACCCAGCGTCAACATCCTGGGGAAACATTGACATAAAACTTAACTGAACGAAACACATCAATAGTTTCTTCACCATCTCTCTGGGACAGAGAGACACAGATAAAGAATGTGAGTAAGCCTTGACAGAACCTCAGTAAATTGTTCCAACCATTGCTAATGATAGAAATCAAGGATTATATTCGAGCAAAGGAAGAGGCAGAGAATGTTAGCCCCTTTATAACTATATCCTTTAGTTTAGATTGCCTCTCCTCCTTCTTCCTACCTGTGGAGGTGGGAGATGTGGGAATGGTTCTTAATGAATTCTCTGTGTCCGTCTTTATAAAAGAGTGGGAACGATACAGAGATTGTAGTTAAAGAGGAGGAGTGTGAAATATTGGATGGGATAAACAGAGTGAGGGGGGAAATATGAAGGTGTTTGGCAGCTTTGAAAGTGGATAAATGGTCAGGCCTGGATGCATTGGAATCAGTTCAGAGAAGGTTCACTCGGCTGATTCCTGGGATGAAGGGGTTATCTTTGAGGAATGGTGGAACAGGTTGGGCCTATACTCATTGGAGTTTAGAAGAATGAGAGGTGATCTTATTGAAACATACAAGATTCTGAGGGGACTTTACAGGGCGGATGCTGGGAGGATGTTCCCCTTGTGGGGAAGTCTAGAACTAGGGGGCAGGTACACTGTGGGGTTTGATACAGAGTAAAGCTGCCTCTGTATATGCCTCTCTTTCTCCTCCTCCATCCAGATGGAGAGAGTAACAGTGAGAAAGAACAGGGATAGATATGGAGAATAAGAGAGAGAGGGAAGGATTGCAATGGGGAGAGAGTACCAGAGAGAAAGAGGAAGAGATTGGGATGGAGAGTGTCGGTCAATGTTCCTGCAAATCTGCGTGCAGCAGCCTCAAATGTCCCACGCAGATCCTGTTCCACAATAAATAGCACACGTCTTCAAAGATTCTTCAAAGATTTCAAGGGAGAGCTCACGTTAAAAAAACTGGGCACGCACAACATCTAAATTTTCACGGGAACATTGGAGCCAACTGCGGAATACATGTTTCTAACCAGCCTGCATAAGGAAGTGTAACCTCTGCAGATGCGGTGAAACCAAAAGCAGCTGACTTCAAATGGCAAACTGATGCATGTGGAGCTTTACAAAGGGTCTGAGAGAGGAGAGAGAAACAGACATAGACACACACAGACACACAGAAACACACACACACACAGAAACACACACACAGAAACACACACACAGAAACACAGACACACACACAGAAACACAGACACACACACACAAACACACAGAAACACACACACACACACACAGAAACACACAGAAACACACACACAGAAACACACACACACACAGAGAAACACACAGAAACACACACACAGAAACACACACACACAGAAACACACACACACAGAGAAACACACACACACAGAAACACACACACACAGAAACACACACACAGAAACACACACACACACACAGAAACACACACACAGAAACACACACACACACACACAGAAACAGAGTGCCTCAGGGACAGAGCGCGAAAGAAGAATATTTCAATTTTCAAAAGGAATTTGATGAGATCAACCTTCGATTTAAAAATGACAATTGATTTTGCATCAATGTTTGCGTGCAGAAGACACGTTCCAAACTACTACCACCTTTAGCCTGGAGTGGCGGAGTTTTACTCAGAGGGTTGTGAATCTTTGGAATTCTCTACCTCAGTGGGCTGTGGAAACTCAGTCTGGGAAAAAGGCATTGAAGTGGATGATCAGCCAGGATCGTATTGAATGGCGGAGCAGGCTCGATGGGCTGAATGGCCTACTCCTGTTCCTATGTTCCCAAGCTGCTGAAATAGTTTCTCCCAAACTACCCCATCAGTTCCCCTTAATATCTCAACAGCTTTGAACAAATTACCTTGATCCTCCTAAATTCCAGGCAATATATCCCTAGTTTGTGTAATATCACCTCGTAATTTAACCCTTGGAGTCCAGTTATCATTCTGGTAAATCTACACTGCACTCAAATGGACATGGACCCCCCAAAGTCTCTTTGAACCTCCAGTATTTCTAGCTTTACACCATTTATAAAGTACTCTGTTCTAGTCTTTTTTTGCTGACATGGAAATCTAACTGCCACAGTTTTGCCCATCTCTTTAAGATATTAATATCTCTTTGCAATGTTCTGCTTCCAGCTACACTGCTTACAATGCTGCCTATTTTTGTGTCATTGGTAAACTTGGGTATGTTGCATTCTACCACAACATCTTAAATTGTTAATAAATACAGCAAACTGAGACACACACGGGCTTTGCACTAGTAGACAGGAGTGAATCATTCCAACCTAGAGGCTTTTTAACTCCAGATTTATGTTTTTTTAAAGAAAAAATAGAATTCAAATTCACAACAGCCCTGTGTGGGATTTGAACTCCGGCTTTTTCAATCATCAGCTCAGGCCTTCAAATTAAAACCCATAAAAAGAGATTCATTTTCCTCCTGCTGATGTCTGACGGTCTCAGGTTTTGTATATTGTTCCCTTCGCCTCTTCTTCCATGTGTTTGAAGTCTTTGAAGTTTGTCAGACATTGGTAAACTACTTCATGTGGTGTTCTGTAAATACCTTCAATTCTGTGTATCTGCAAGGGACACAATTCAAATTCTCACCTTATTGCATCAACCAAAACCTGCAGGTCCATTCAAACAACTCTATTTCCTGTCTCTGCAAAGACAGCTCACACTTCCACAATGCAGGAATGTCTGAATGGAAACAGCTTTTGACACATTTCCCAACACGTTTGCTAACACTTTTCAGGATGAAGCTAAATTCAACTTAGAGATTGCAAGCCCCAAATTGAATCTTTTAGATGTAAAAAGTGACACAAATGAAATCCCAGATCTCTCTGTCCCTGCACCCATTTTAACATTGTACCATTTAGTTTATATCGCTTCTCCTCAGCCTTCCTTCCAAAATGCATCATTTGACATTTCTCAGCATTGAAGTTAACCTGCTATGTGTCTGACCATTTCACCAGACTGCCTCTATCCTCCTGAAGTCTACTCCTATTCCCTTCACTGTTTATTACATTGCAAATGGCACAATGTTGAAGTTATGCCCTGTAAACCCAAGTCTAAGTCATTCATATATCAATAAGATCAGTGGTCCTAATCAAAACCCCTGGGGAATACCACAATTTACACTGTATACAGTGAGTACAAAAGCCGAGAGGGTGCGCTGAACATTTATAAAGCTCTGGTCAGGTAACAGAGAGGGAGAGACTGGGATTCAGAGGGTAACGGAGAGCGAGAGACTGGGACTCAGAGGGTAAGAGAGAGGGAGAGTCTGGGACTCAGAGGGTAACAGAGAGGGAGAGACTGGGATTCAGAGGGTAACAGAGAGGGAGAGTCTGGGACTCAGAGGGTAACAGAGAGGGAGAGACTGGGATTCAGATGGTAACAGAGAGGGAGCGACTGGGACTCAGAGGGTAACAGAGAGGGAGAGACTGGAATTCAGAGGGTAACAGAGAGGGAGAGACTGGGATTCAGAGGGAAACATGGAGGGAGAGACTGGGATTCAGAGAGTAACGGAGAGGGAGAGACTGGGATTCAGAGGGTAACAGAGAGGGAGAGACTGGGATTCAGAGGGTAACAGAGAGGGAGAGACTGGGATTCAGAGGGTAACAGAGAGGGAGAGTCTGGGACTCAGAGGGTAACAGAGAGGGAGAGACTGGGATTCAGATGGTAACAGAGAGGGAGCGACTGGGACTCAGAGGGTAACAGAGAGGGAGAGACTGGAATTCAGAGGGTAACAGAGAGGGAGAGACTGGGATTCAGAGGGAAACATGGAGGGAGAGACTGGGATTCAGAGAGTAACGGAGAGGGAGAGACTGGGATTCAGAGGGTAACAGAGAGGGAGAGACTGGGATTCAGAGGGTAACAGAGAGGGAGAGACTGGGATTCAGAGGGAAACAGAGAGGGAGAGACTGGGATTCAGATGGTAACAGAGAGGGAGCGACTGGGACTCAGAGGGTAACAGAGAGGGAGAGACTGGAATTCAGAGGGTAACAGAGAGGGAGAGACTGGGATTCAGAGGGAAACATGGAGGGAGAGACTGGGATTCAGAGAGTAACGGAGAGGGAGAGACTGGGATTCAGAGGGTAACAGAGAGGGAGAGACTGGGATTCAGAGGGTAACAGAGAGGGAGAGACTGGGATTCAGAGGGTAACAGAGAGCGAGAGACTGGGATTCAGAGAGTAACAAAGGGGGAGAGAATGGGATTCAGAGGGTAACAGAGAGCGAGAGACTGGGATTCAGAGAGTAACAAAGGGGGAGAGAATGGGATTCAGAGGGTAACAGAGAGGGAGAGACTGGAATTCAGAGGGTAACAGTGAGGGAGAGACTGGGATTCAGAGAGTAACAGAGAGGGAGAGACTGGAATTCAGAGGGTAACAGAGAGGGAGAGACTGGAATTCAGAGGGTAACAGTGAGGGAGAGACTGGGATTCAGAGTGTAACAGAGAGGGAGAGACTGAGATTCAGAGGGTAACAGAGGGGGAGAGACTGGGATTCAGAGTGTAACAGAGAGGGAGAGACTGAGATTCAGAGGGTAACAGAGGGAAAAATAGAGTTGGCGAGGGCAACATAGAACTTTTAAGGCACAGAAAGCGGCCACTTCACCCATTCTCTCTGTGCCAGCTGAAAAACGATCAACCTATTCTAATCCCACCTTCCAGCATTTGGTCCGAGCACTGCAGCTTACCGCACTTGAGGTGCCTATCCAGACTCCTTCTGAATGAGTTGACGGTCTCTGCCTCAACTACCCTTTCAGGCAGTGAGTTCCAGACCATCGCGACCCTCTGGGTGAAAAAGATTTTCCTCAACTCCCCTCTAATTTTTCTACCAATCACTTTAAATCTATGCCCCCTCGTCACTGACCTTTCTGCTATGGTTCTCTGCCCTTCACCTCCACTCCATCCAGGACCCTCAAAATTTTGTACATTTCAATCAGATCTCCCCTCAGCCTTCTCTGTTCCAAGGACAACAACCCCTGCCTATCCTCATAGCTACAATTCTCCAGTCCTGGCAACATCCTAGAAAATGGGAGAGAGACAAAGTCCCGTGTTCATAACACATGGATAAAGAGGTTAATCATCTGAGCTGTAACTCTGAGATAGAGAAAGAGAGAGAGAGGGAGGGAGAGAGTGAGGGAGAGAGGGAGGGATGGTGTGGGGGAGACACAAACTGAGACGTGGACAGAGGCAGCGAGAGAGAGAGAGGGAGAGATAGAGAGGGAGAGGCAGAAGAGAGAGAGGCAGAGAGAGAGAGAGGCAGAGAGAGAGACAGAGAGAGAGGGAGCGATGGTCTGAGGGAGGCACAAATTGAGACATGGACAGAGGTTGAGAAAGAGAGAGAGGGAGAGACAGAGAGAGAGAGCTGGGGGAGAGACAGATAGAGAGTGAGAGAGGCACAGAGAGAGAAGGAGACACAGAGAGGCAGACATAGAGAGGCAGACAGAGAGCTAGAGAGAGACAGAGAGAGAGGGAGAGATGGTGTGAGGGAGGCACAAATGGAGACGTGGACAGAGGTAGAGAGAGAGAGGGAGAGATAGAGCGAGAGAGAGGGGGGAAAGATAGATAGCGAGGGACAGAGGCAGTGTGAGAGAGGCAGAGTGGGAGAGGCAGATTAGAAGGTAGCAAATGTAACCCCACTATTTACAAAAGGAAGGAGAGAAAATGGGGAACTAAAGACCTGTTCGTCTAACATCAGTCATTGGGAAAATGCTCGAATCTATAATAAAGGATATGATAACAGGACACTTAAAGAGAGATTGCAGGGGGTGGGGGGAGAGAGAAATGGGGGGGAGTGAGATGGGGGAGAGTGACATGGGGGAGAGTGTGTGAGTGAGACGGAGCAAAGGAGAGAGATACTAGGTTAGGTGGGACAATAAGCTGTGAGGAGAACACAAATAGACTACAAAGAGAGATGGTTTGGGATAGACAGCGATAAATGTCCCAGTGTTGTGGTAACATAAAATGGCCACTGAAAATGAACCTAAAATGGCTGACTGATGTGTGTGGATTTCCACAGATGAGAGGAGAGAGAGAGAGAGACAGACAGACAGACAGAAAGAGAGACAAAGAGGGAGACAGGGACCAAGACACAGAGAGTGATAGCAGGATATTTGTCGTAGGACAGAGGAAGAGGAGGAGGCCATTTGGCCCCTCAACCCTCTTCTGTCATTCAATGAGCTCATGGCTGATGTGTGATCTAACTCCATGTACCTATCTTTGTCCCTTAATACCTTTGGTTAACAAAAATCTATCAAACTCAGATTTAAAAATTAACAAGTGTCTCAGCATCAATTGCTGATTGTGGAAGAGAGTTTCAAACTGATACCACACCTGGTGTGTTGAAGTGTTTCTTCATTTCACTCCTGAAAGGTTTTGAGACTCCATTTAGATTTTTAGACTCGGCCCACAAGTTCCTGACTCCGCAGCCAGTGGGAATTGTTACTCTCTGTCCACCCTATCAGAGTCTCCTTGTCTGAACTGCCCCATCGAACAATCTCAGAGAAGGTACAGCACGGATTAGATACAGAGTAAAGCTCAGTTTAAACATTCCCTGGAGTGTCGGATTAACCCGGGTCACTCACTGTGCCCGGCTCAGCCTCAAGACTCACCTGCCTCAGTCACTGAGACGCTCCTGTATCACTTGCCTTAACATAAGTGGATGCCGGGTTTGGCAGCAGGACAGGCACACGGGATTAGGACGACTGCTCATGTGGAGGATAAGCATCAGTAATCCCTCAGAGAATCAGAACAGACCAGCGAGACTCAGAAAAGGAAACGTGTTGAATTTGTGAGTCTTGCATTGTGGAATGCTTTAGTATTTGGTGAGAATGTTGAGCCAGTGACATTTTGCCCCAGTGGGATGAATAGACACTATATGACTTGATTACAACAGTAAGGTACCGTGTGTACTGTAAATATGGACTGAAATAACAATGTAACTGATCAATTTTCAGCTGAATACTATGACTACAGTTATACCTGCTATCCTGTTATATATGTGCTGCTATACCTGCTATATGTGAGAATGTACATACGACACGATGGGATGACGTCAAAGTGGCCACTCTTTATATTTTCAGACTATGCCCCAAATTCCTGACTCCGCAGCCAGTGGGAATATTTACTCTCAGTCCACCCTATCAGTTTCCCTTATTATTTTATAAACTTTCATCAAATCACCCCATAACCTTCTAAATTCCAGGGATACAGAGTAAATCTCCAGCTACACTGTCCCATTAAATGTTCCCAAGCCAAGCACAATGTTGGGTTTGACACAGAGTAAATTTCCCTCTATGCTGTCACATCACACACTCCCAGGGCAGGAACATCATGGGGTGGATACAGAGTGAATCTCACTCTACACTGTCCGATAGAGACACAGAGAGAGACAGAAAGAGAGAAACAGAGAGACATGGACTGACAGGGTGACTAAAAGAGATAGAAGGATATTTAACAGGGGATATTGGAAGAGGAGGATGCAATTTAACCCCACAACTCTGTTCCTGCATTCAATGAGATCTTGGCTGATCTGTGATCAAACTTACACCATATATCCTGCCTTTGCCCCTTATCTCTTAATACCTTTGGTTAACAAGAATCTATCAATCACAGGTTTAAAAATTAACCAATAAGCCAGCATGAAATTTCCACAAACAGTATCATGAGGGTGTGATGGCTCCCACAGTGGAATAGCTTGCTGAATATTTAAAATTGAGACAGAGAGAGAGAGACAGAGATAGGAGAGAGAGGGAGAGACAGAGAGGGAAAGACAGATGGAGGAACAGAGAGAGTGACAGAGATGGAAGGAGAGAGAGGGAGAGACAGGGAGGGAAAGACAGATGGAGGGATAGAGAGAGAGAGATACAGTGATAGAAGGAGAGAGAGGGAGAGGCAGAGAGGGAAAGACAGATGGAGAGAGAGAGAGAGAGAGTGGCAGAGATGGAAGGAGAGAGAGGGAGAGACAGGGAGGGACGGACAGATGGAGGGATAGAGAGAGAAGGAGAGAGATGGAGTGACAGGGAGGGAAGGACAGATGGAGGGATAGAGACAGAGAGAGGCAGAGACAGAGAGAAAAGGAGAGAGTGGGAGATACACAGAGGGAAAGGCAGTTGGAAAGACAGCGAGTGAGAGACAAAGAGAGAAGGAGAGAGAGGGAGTGTCTGGGAGGAAAAGACAGATGGAGGGACAGAGTGAGACAGAGAGAGAAGGAGAGAGAGGGAGTGACAGGGAGGGAAAGACAGATCGAGGGACAGAGTGAGAGACAGAGAGAGAAGGAGAGAGATGGAGTGACGGAGGGAAGGACAGATGGAGGGATAGAGAGAGAAACAGAGAGAGAAAGACAGAGAGGGAGTGACAGAGAGGGAAAGACAGATGGAGAGAGAGAGAGAGAGAGAGAGGCAGAGGTGGAAGGAGAGAGAGGGAGAGACAGGGAGGGAAAGACAGATGGAGGGACAGAGAGAGACACAGAGACAGAAGGAGAGAGAGGGAGAGACAGAGAGGGAAAGACAGATGGATGGACAGAGAGAGAGACAGAGAGAGAGAGAGTAGAAGAGAGAGGGAGTGTCAGGGAGGGAAAGACAGATGGAGGGATAGAGGGATAGAGAGAGAGACAGAGATAGATGGAGAGAGAGGGTGTGACAGAGACACAGAGAGAGAGGCAGAGACGGAGAGAGAAGGAGAGAGTGGGAGAGAAACAGAGGCAAAGGCAGTTGGAGAGACAGAGAGAGAGAAGCAGAGATCGAAGGAGAGAGAGGGAGTGACAAGGAGGGAAAGACAGATGGAGGAACAGAGAGAGAGACAGAAATGGAGGAGAGAGAGGGAGGGAAAGGGAGGGAAAGACAGATGGAGAGACAGAGAGAAAGAGAGAGATAGAAGGAGAGAGAGGGAGAGACAGGGAGGGAAGGACCGACGGAGGGATCGAGAGAGAGAGACAGAGATAGAAGGAGAGAGAGGGAGAGGCAGAGAGGGAAAGACAGATGGAGAGACACAGAGAGAGAGGCAGAGATGGAAGGAGAGAAAGGGAGTGATAGGGAGGGAAAGACAGATGGAGAGACAGAGAGAAAGAGAGAGAGAGAAGGAGAGACAGGGAGGGAAGGACAGATGGAGGGATAGAGGGATAGAGAGAGAGACAGCAATAGAAGGAGAGAGAGGGAGTGACAGAGAGACAAAGAGAGAGGGAGAGACAGAGAGAGAAGGAGGGAGTGGGAGAGAAACAGAGGCAAAGGCAGTTGGAGAGACAGAGAGAGAGAGAAGCAGAAATGGAAGGAGAGAGAGGGAGTGACAAGGAGGGAAAGACTAATGGAAAGACAGAGAGAGAGACAGAGAGAGAAGGAGAGAGTGGGAGTGTCAGGGAGGGAAAGACAGATGGAGGGACAGAGACAGAGAGACAGAGATAGAAGGAGAGAGATGGAGAGACAGGGAGGGAAGGACAGATGGAGGGAGAGAGGGATAGAGAGAGCAACAGAGATAGAAGGACAGAGAGGGAGTGTCAGGGAGGGAAAGACAGATGGAGAGACAGAGAGACAGAGAGACAGAGATAGAAGGAGAGAGAGGGAGTGACAGAGAGGGAAAGACAGATGGAGGGACAGAGAGAGAGACAGAAATAGAAGGAGAGAGATGGAGAGACGGGAGGGAAGGACAGATGGAGGGATAGAGGGATCGAGAGATAGACAGCAATAGAAGGAGAGAGAGGGAGCGACAGAGAAGGAAAGACAGATGGAGGGAAAGAGAGAGAGACAGAGATGGAAGGAGAGAGATGGTGAGACAGGGAGGGAAGGACAGATGGAGGGATAGAGGGATAGCGAGATAGACAGCAATAGAAGGAGAGAGAGGGAGTGACAGAGAGACAAAGAGAGAGGGAGAGGGAGAGAGAGAAGGAGGGAGTGGGAGAGAAACAGAGGCAAAGGCAGTTGGAGAGACAGAGAGAGAGAGGCAGAGATGGAAGGAGAGAGAGGGAGAGACAGAGAAGGAAAGACAGAAGGAGGGACATAGAGAGAGACAGAGATAGAAGGAGAGAGAGAGTGTGTCAGGGAGGGAAAGACAGATGGAGAGACAGAGAGAAAGAGTGAGATAGAAGGAGAGAGAGGGAGAGACAGGGAGGGAAGGACCGACGGAGGGATCGAGAGAGAGAGACAGAGATAGAAGGAGAGAGAGGGAGAGGCAGAGAGGGAAAGACAGATGGAGAGACAGAGAGAGAGAGGCAGAGATGGAAGGAGAGAAAGGGAGAGACAGAGAGGGAAAGACAGATGGAGAGACAAAGTGAGAGACAGAGAGAGAAGGAGAGAGAGGGAGAGATAGAGGGAAAGACAGATGGAGGGACAGAGAGAGAGACAGAGATAGAAGGAGAGAAATGGAGAAACAGAGAGGGAAAGACTGATGGAGGGACAGAGAGAGAGACAGAGAGAAGCAGAGACAGAGATAGAAGAACAGAGACAGAGATGGAAAGACAAATGGAGGGACAGAGAGAGAGACAGATATAGGAGAGAAATGGAGAAACAGATAGGGAAAGACTGATGGAGGGACAGAGAGAGAGACAGAGTGAAGCAGATAGAAGGACAGAGACAGAGGGGGAAAGACAAATGGAGGAACAGAGAGAGAGACAGAGAGAGAGAGACAGAGCTAGAAGGACAGGGAGGGCAGGACAGATGGAGGGACAGACAGAGAGACAGAGATAGAAGGAGAGAAATGGAGAAACAGACAGGGAAAAACTGATGGAGGGACAGAGAGAGAGAGACAGAGTGAAGCAGATAGAAGGACAGAGACAGAGAGGGAAAGACAAATGGAGGAACAGAGAGAGAGACTGAGAGAGAGAGACAGAGATAGAAGGACAGGGAGGGCAGGACAGATGGAGGGACAGACATAGAGACAGAGAGAGAGAGACAGAGATAGAAGGAGAGAGAGGGAAGGACAGATGGAGGGACAGAGTGAGGGACAGAGAGAGAAGGAGAGAGATGGACTGACAGGGAGTGACAGGGAGGGTCGGATAGATGGAGGGATAGAGCGACAGAGACAGAGATAGAAGGACAGAGAGGGAGAGACAGAGAGGGAGGCAGAGACAGGGAGAGAAGGAGAGAAGGAGAGAGAGGGAGAGACAGAAAGGGAAAGGCTGTTGGAGAGACAGAGAGAGCGAGACAGAGTGAGACGCAGAGACAGAGATAGAAGGCGAGAGAGGAAGTGACAGGGAGGGAAGGACAGATGGAGGGATAGAGAGAGAGACAAAGAGAGAAGGAGAGAGATGGAGTGACAGGGAGGGAAGGATAGATGGAGGGATAGAACGAGAGAGAGAGATAGAAGGAGAGAGAGGGAGTGACAAGGAGGGAAAGACAGATGGAAAGAGAGAGAGACAGAGATGGAAGGAGAGAGATGGTGAGACAGGGAGGGAAAGACAGATGGAGGGATAGAGGGATAGCGAGATAGACAGCAATAGAAGGAGAGAGAGGGAGTGACAGAGTGAGAAGGAGGGAGTGGGAGAGAAACAGAGGCAAAGGCAGTTGGAGAGACAGAGAGAGAGAGAAGCAGAGATGTACGGCGAGAGAGGGAGTGACAAGGAGGGAAAGACAGATGGAAAGACAGAGAGAGAGAGAGGGAGAGACAGAAAGGGAACGACAGATGGAGAGACAGAGAGAGAAGGAGAGAGAGGGAGAGACAGAGAGAGAGGCAGAGACAGAGAGAGAAGGAGAGAGAGGGAGGGACCGAAAGGGAAAGACAGATGGAGAGACAGAGAGAGAGATACACACAGATAGAAGGAGAGAGAGGGAGAGACAGAGAGGGAAAGGCAGATGGAGGGGCAGAGAGAGAGAAATTAAGAGAGAGAGATAGAAGAAGAAAGACATAGAGACAGAGAGGGAAAGACAGAGGGAGGGACAGAGAGAGAGACAGAGAGAGTGGCAGAGACAGAGATAGAAGGAGAGAGAGGGAGTGTCAGGAGGAGGGGGAGAGGGAGATAGAGGGGGGAGAGACAGATAGAGGGAGAGAGACAGATAGAGGGAGAGAGACAGATAGATAGAGGGGGAGACAGACAGAGGGGGAGACAGACAGAGGGGGAGACAGACAGATAGAGGGGGAGAGGGAGATAGAGGGGCAGAGGGAGATAGAGGGGCAGAGAGAGATAGAGGGGCAGAGAGAGATAGAGGGGGAGAGGGAGAGAGAGGGGGGAGAGGGAGAGAGAGGGGGGAGAGGGAGAGAGAGGGGGGGAGAGGGAGAGAGTGAGATAGAGGGCGAGAGACAGATCGATGGGGAGAGTGAGATAGAGGGGGGATAGGGAGATAGAGGGCGAGAGACAGATCGATGGGGAGAGTGAGATAGAGGGGGAGAGGGAGATAGAGGGGGAGAGGGAGATAGAGGGTGGAGACGGAGATAGAGGGGGAGAGATGGATGGGGTAGAGGGTGGTGAACCTGTGGAATTCTCTACCGCAGAAGGCAGTGGAGGCCAAGTCATTAAATATATTCATGGAGGAGAGAGATATATTTCTTAATGTCAAAGGGATCAAGGGGTATGGGGAGAAAGTGGGAACAGGGTACTGAATTAGACCATCGGTCATGATCTTTATTGAATGACGGAGCAGGCCCAAAGGGCCGAATGGCCTGCTCCTGCTCCTATTTTCTATGTTTCTATGAGAGGTGGATTGAGAGAGGGAGAGATAGAGAGAGAAGGAGAAACAGAGAGAGGAGAGATAGAGATGGAGCGAGGTGACCCTGATATTCTCTCTCTCTCACACACACATCCAAACACACACAGACACATACATAAAGGGACAGACACACACACACACACACACACACACATCCAGACACACACAGACACATACATAAAGGGACAGACACACACACACAGACACACACAGACAGACAGACACACAGAGACACACACACACAGACACACAGACACACACACAGACACATACACACAGACACACACACACACACACACACAGACACACACACACAGACACACACACACAGACACACACACACACACACACACACACACACACACACACACAGACAGATTTTACAATCCACGCTGATGTCAGTAAAAATGACCAACAGAACCTCAGTAACAATCCCCAGTGTCTGCCCAGTCCTTTGTCTCCCTCTTTATAAAAGAGGGGGAACGATGCAGATATTGTAGTTAAAGAGGAGGAGTGTGAAATATTGGATGGGATAAACAGAGTGAGAGGGAAATATTAAGGTGTTTGGCAACTTTGAAAGTGGATAAATGGTCAGGCCTGGATGCATTGGAACCAGTTCAGAGAAGGTTCACTCGGCTGATTCCTGGGATGAAGGGGTTGTCTTATGAGGAATGGTTGAACAGGTTGGGCCTATACTCATTGGACTTTAGAAGAATGAGAGGTGATCTTATTGAAACATACTAAATACTTAAAGGGATAGACAGGTTAGATGCAGGTAAGATGTCTCCTTTGGTTCGGGAGTCTAGAACCAGGGGACACAATTTCAAAATAAGGGGGAAGCCACTTAGGTCAGAGATGGGGAGAAATGTATTTGCTCAGAGGGTTGTGAATCTTTGGAATTCTCTACCCCAGTGGGCTGTGGAAGCTCAGTCTGGGAAAAAGGCATTGAAGTGGATGATCAGCCATGATCGTATTGAATGGCAGAGCAGGCTCGATGGGCTGAATGGCCTACTCCTGTTCCTATGTTCCCAAGCTGCTGAAATAGTTTCTCCCAAACTACCCCATCAGTTCCCCTTAATATCTCAACATCTTTGAACAAATCACCTTGATCCTCCTAAATTCCAGGCAATAAATCCCTAGTTTGTGTAATATCACCTCGTAATTTAACCCTTGGAGTCCAGTTATCATTCTGGTAAATCTACACTGCACTCAAATGGACATGGACCCCCCAAAGTCTCTTTCAAACTCCAGTGTTTCTATCTTCTCACCATTTATAAAGTACTCTGTTCTGGTCTTTTTTACTGACATTGAAATCTAACTACCACAGTTTTGCCCATTTATTTAAGATATTAATATCTCTTTGTAATTTGATGCTTCCAGCTACACTGCTTACAATGCTGCCTATTTTTGTGTCAATGGTAAACTTGGGTATGTTGCATTCTACCACATCATCTTAAATCATTAATAAATACAGCAAAACTGAGACACACACGGGCTTTGCACCAGTAGACAGGAGTGAATCATTCCAACCAAGAGGATTTTTAACTCCAGATTTATGATTTTTAAAGAAAAAATAGAATTCAAATTCACAACAGCCCAGTGTGGGATTTGAACTCCTGCTTTTTCAATCATCAGCCTTCAAATTAAAACCCATAAAAAGAGATTCATTTTCCTACTGCTGATGTCTGACTGACTGAGGTTTTGTATATTGTTCCCTTCGCCTCTTCTTCCATGTGTTTGAAGTCTTTGAAGTTTGTCAGACATTGGTAAACTACTTCATGTGGTGTTGTGTAAATACCTTCAATTCTGTGTATCTGGAAGGGACACAATTCAAATTCTCACCTTATTGCATCAACTAAAACCTGCAGGTCCATTCAAACAACTCTATTTCCTGTCTCTGCAAAGACAGCTCACACTTCCACAATGCAGGAATGTCTGAATGGAAACAGCTTTTGACACATTTCCAAACATGTTTGCTAACACTTTTCAGGATGAAGCTCAATTCAACTGACAAGATTGCAAGCCCCAAATTGAATCTTTCAGATTTAAAAAGTGACACAAATGAAATTCCAGATCTCTCTGAACCAGCACCCATTTTAACATTGGACTATTTAGTTTATATCGCTTCTCCTCAGCCTTCCTTCCGAAATGCATCATTTTACATTTCTCAGCATTGAAGTTAACCTGCTATGTGTCTGAACATTTCACCAGCTGTCAAGAGGACATAAAGTTTACAAAGAGATTTCCATAGGTTAAGTGAGTGAGCAAAAAATTGGCAGATGGAGTACAATGTGGGAAAATGTGAGCTTGTCCACTTTAGCAGGAAGAATAAAAATCAGTATATTATTGAAATGGAGAGAGACTGCAGAACTGTACGGTACAGAGGGATCTGGGTGTCCTGGTACATGAATCACAAAATGTTACCGTGTAGCTATAGCGAGTGATTAGGAAGGCAAATGAAATGTTGTTGTTTATTGCAAGGTGAATAGAATATCAAAGTAGGGAAGTGTTGTTACAGCTGTACAGGGCATAAGTTAGACGACGTCTGCAGGATTGTGGACACTTTTGGTCTCCTTACTGAAGAAATTATATAATTGCATTCGAAGTAGTTCAGAGAAGGTTCACTGGGCTGATTCCTGGGATGAAGGGGTTATCTTATGAGGAAAGGTTGAACAGGTTGGGTCTATACCCACTGGAGTTTAGAAGAATGAGAGGTGATCTGAGTGAAACATCTCAGGTCCCGAGGGGACTGGACAGGGTGGATGCTGAGAGGATGTTTCCCCTTGTTGGGGAGACTAGAACTAGGGGACACAGTTTAAAAATTAGGGACGTTCCATTTAAAACTGAGATGAGGAGAAATGTGTTTCTCTCAGAGGGGGGGTCAGTCTGTGGAATTCTCTTCCCCAGAGACCAGGGGAGGCTGGATCATTGAATATATTCAAGGCTGAGTTCGATAGATTTTTGATCAATTAGGGAGTCAAGGGTTATGGGACACAGACAGGAAAGTGGAGTTGAGCTCACAATCAGATCAGCCATTGAATGACAGAGCAGGCACGAGGGGCCGAATGGCCTACTCCTGCTCCTAATTCATTTGTTCTTGTGTGTTCCATTTCACCAGACTGCCTCTCTCCTCCTGAAGTCTGCTACTAGTCCCTTCCCTGTTTATTACATTGCAGATGTCACAAACATTGGTAAACATTGAAGTTATGCCCTGTAAACACAAGTCCAAGTCATTAGTATATATCAAAAAGAGCAGTGGTCCTAATATAAACCTCCACTGTATACCTCCCTCCAGTCTGAAACAACCATTGTCCACTCTCTCAGCCAATGTCGTATCCACTCAGCCAATGTCCCTTTCATCCCTGGAGCACCAATATTGCTAACTGGTCAATTAGGAGGCACCATTAAGTCCTCTCCATGAGGACACTGGTCCCAGACCTCTCTGTTTGCAGTCTCCCATCAACATTCCCCAGACAGGTACAGCATGGATTAGATACAGAGTAATGCTCCTTCTACACTGTCCCATCCAACAGTCCCAGGACAGGAACATCATGGGGTGGATACAGAGTGAATCTCACTCTACACGGTCTGATAGAGTCAGAGAGAGAGAGACAGAAAGAGAGAAACAGAGAGACACAGACTGACAGGGTGACTGACAGAGAAAGAAGGATATTTAACAGGGGATATTGGAACAGGAGGATGCAATTCACAACTCTGTTCTGGCATTCAATGAGATCAGGGCTGATCTGTGATCAAACTTACACCACATATCCTACCTTTGCCCCTTATCTCTTAATACATTTGGTGAACAAGAATCTATCAATCACAGGTTTAAAAATTAACCAATAAGCCAGCATGAAATTTCCACAAACAATGTCACGAGGGTGTGATGGCTACCACAGTGGAATAGCTAACAGAATATTTAAAGCGGAGGCTATTCTTACTGGATCATCAAAAGTGTCCGCCTGGGCCCGAACTTCATCTGCATTCCTCCCTCTCCCGATGTTCGTTTTCTCTCCATATCTATCTCTTAGATGTTTGTGGACACAGCAGTGAAGGAGAGAGAGGCAATGACAGGGAGGAAAAGACAAATGGAGGGACAGAGTGAGAGACAGAGAGAGAAGGAGAGAGATAGAGTGACAGGGTTGGAAAGACAGATGGAGGGACAGAGAGAGAGACAGAGAGAGAGGACGAGATAGAGATGTAAGGAGAGAGAGGGATTGACAGGGAGGGAAAGACAGATGGAGGGACAGAGAGAGAGAGAAGAAGAGAGAGGGTGACAGAGAGGGAAAGACAGAAGGAGGGACAAAGTGAGAGACAGAGATAGAAGGATAGAGAGGGACTGCAAGAGAGGGAAAGACAGATGGAGGGACAGAGAGAGAGACAGAGAGAGAGGGAGTGACAGAGAGGGAAAGACCGATGGAGGTACAGAGAGTGAGGCAGAAAGAGTGGCAGAGACAGAGAGAGAAGGAGAGAGAGGGAGTGTCAGAGAGGGAAAGACATATTTGCAGACAGAGATAGAAGGAAGGAGAGGCAGCGACAGAGAGGGAAAGACAGATGGAGGGACAAAGTGAGAGATGGAGAGAGAAGGAGAGAGATGGAGTGACAGGGAGGGAAGGTCAGATGGAGGGATAGAGAGAGAGAGAAGGAGAGAGAGGGAGAGAAAGAGAGAAGGAGAGAGGGAGTGACAGAGAGGGAAAGACCGATGGAGGGACAGAGAGAGAGACAGAGAGAGTGGCAGAGACAGAGAGAGAAGGCGAGAGAGGGTGTGGCAGAGAGGGGAAGACAGATGGAAGGACAGAGTGAGAGATAAAAAGGAGAGAGATGGAGTGACAGGGAGGGAAGGACAGATGGAGGGATAAAGAGAGGCAGAGACAGAGAGAGAAGGAGAGAATGGGAGCGACAGAGAGGGAAAGGCAATTGGAGAGACAGAGAGTGAGAGAGGCAGCGATGGAAGGAGAGAGAGGGAGTGACAGGAAGGGAAAGACTGATGGAAAGACAGAGAGCGAGAGAGACAGAGAGAGAAGGAGAGAGAGGGAGAGACAGAGAGGGAAAGACAGATGGAGGGAAAGACAGAGAGAGACAGGGAGAGAGATGGAGTTACAGGGAGGGAAGGACAGATTGAGGGAAAGACAGAGAGAGACAGGGAGAGAGATGGAGTTCCAGGGAGGGAAGGACAGATGAAGGAACAGAGTGAAAGACAGAGAGAGTGGCAGAGACAGAGATAGTTGGAGAGAGAGGGAGTGACAGAGAGGGAAAGACAAATGAAGGGAAAGAGAGAGTGGCAGAGAGAGTGGCAGAGACAGAGAGAGCTGGAGCGAGAGGGAGTGATGGGGGGCGGAAGACAGATGGAGGGACAGAGAGAGAGAGGAGAGAGAGGGAGAGATAGAGAGAAGGAGAGAGGGAGTGACAGAGAGGGAAAGACCGATGGAGTGACAGAGAGAGAGACAGAGAGAAGGAGAGAGATGGAGTGACAGGGAGGGAAGGGCAGATGGAGGGATAGAGAGAGACAAAGAGAGAGAGAGAAGGAGAGAGTGGGAGAGACAGAGAGGGAAAGGCAGTTGGAGAGACAGAGAGAGAGGCAACGATGGAAGGAGAGAGAGGGAGTGACAGTGAGGGAAAGACAGATGGAGCGACAGGCAGAAAAAGACAGGGAGAGAGATGGAGTTACAGGGAGGGAAGGACAGATGGAGGGATAGAGAGAGAGAGACAGAGATAGGAGAGTGAGGGAGTGACAGAGATGGAAAGACAGACAGAGGGACAGACAGAGAGACAGAGACAGAGATAGAAGGAGAGAGAGGGAGTGACGGGGGGGGGGAAAGACAGATGGAGGGACAGAGAGAGAGACAGAGATAGAAGGAGAGACAGGGAGTGACAGAGAGTGAAAGACAGATGGAGGGACAGAGATCGAAGGAGAGTGTGGGAGAGACAGAGGAGGAAAGACAGATGGAGGAACAGAGAGAGAGAGACAGAGAAAGAGCGGGAGTGACAGAGATAGAAGGAGTGAGACGCAGAGACAGAGAGGGAAAGACAGATGGAGGGACAGAGAGGGAGACAGAGAGAGTGGCAGAGACAGAGAGAGAAGGAGAGAGAGGGAGTGTCAGGAAGGGAAAGCCAGATGGAGGGACAAAGTGAGAGACAGAGAGAGCAGGAGAGAGATGGAGTGGCAGGGAGGGAAGGAAAGATGGAGGGACAGAGAGAGAGACAGAGAGAGTGGCAGAGACAGAGATAGTTGGAGAGAGAGGGAGTGACAGAGAGGGAAAGACAGATGGAGGGACAGAGAGAGAGACAGAGAGAGAGACAGAGAGAGAGACAGAGAGAGAGACAGAGAGACAGAGAGAGTGGGAGAGATGGTGTAAGGGAGGCACAAATTGAGTCATGGAAAGAGACAGAGAGAGAGAGAGGTAGGCAGAGACAGAGAATGAGAGAGATGTGGAGAGAGTCATGGACAGAGGGTGAGAAAGAGAGATAGGGAGAGACAAAGTAAAAGAAGGAGAGAGAGAGAGAGAGAGAGAGAGATGGAGAGGCAGAGAGAGGGAGAGACAGAGAGAGAAAGCAGATACAGAGAGGGAGAGGGAGAGACAGAGAGGAAGAGGGAGATACAGAGAGAGAGGGAGAGACAGAGTGAGTGGGAGAGATGGTGTAAGGGAGGCACAAATGGAGTCATGGAAAGAGACAGAGAGAGAGAGAGAGATGTAAACAGAGTCATGGACAGAGGGTGAGAAAGAGAGATAGGGAGAGAAAAAGTCAAAGAAGGAGAGAGAGAGAGATGGCGAGGCAGAGAGAGGGAGAGACAGAGAGAGGGAGGGCGAGATGGTGTGAGAGAGACAGAGGCATGGACAGAGGCAGAGAGAGAGAGAGGTAGAGACACTGAGAGACAGAGAGAGCCAGAGAGAGAGAAAGAAACAGAGAGGGAGGGAGGGAGAGACAGAGAGGGAGAGACTGGGATTCAGAGGGTAACAAAGAGGGAGAGACTGGGATTCAGAGTGTAACAGAGAGGGAGAGAATGGGATTCAGAGGGTAACAGAGAGGGAGAGACTGGGATTCAGAGGGTAACGGAGAGGGAGAGACTGTGATTCAGAGGGTAACGGAGAGGGAGAGACTGTGATTCAGAGGGTAACGGAGAGGGAGAGACTGGGATTCAGAGGGTAACGGAGAGGGAGAGACTGGGATTCAGAGGGTAACAGAGGGAGAAGTAGAGATGAAGAGTGAAGATGGGAGAAAGACAAAGTCCAGTGTTCGTAACACATGGATAAAGAGGAACAGAGAGGTGAGACAGGGCTTGAGAGAGTAAAAGACAGAGGAAGGAGAGATAGAGATGGAGAGATTACCAGGAACATAAATCTCCAGCAGTCTCTTCATGCTGATCACTCCTTTTCTCTGGATGTGGCAGGATTGCAGAGCTTAGATCTGATCCGTTGGTTATGGGATCGCTTAGCTCTGTCTATCGCATGCTGCTTACGCAGTTTGGCACGCAGATAGTCCTGGGTTGTAGCTTCACCAGGTAGACACCTCATTTTGAGGTATGCCTGGTGCTGCTCCTGGCATGCCCTCCTGCACGGTTACAGATTGTCTTTCTTTCTGTCTGTCTGTCTGTCTCTCGTTCCCTCCTCTCTCAGAACATCAGTCAGCCATTTTAGGTTTGTTCACGGTGGCCATTTTATGTTACAGCAGCACTGGGACATTTATTTCAGAGACTGACTCCTCACTAATGCAAGGTTAGTGCTTTAAACGTGAGAGAAACGGGTCCTGGGGTTCGGTTGAATGTAGCTTCTCATCCCGAAAAGTGTTAGCAAACGTGTTTTTCAAATCAATTCCGCAACAACCTCAACAGGAGGAAAAACACCAACAAATGCAACAACAACCTCAACAGGAGAAAAAACACCAACAAATGCAACAACCACCTCAACAGGAGAAAAAAACACCAACAAATGCAACAACAACCTCAACAGGAGAAAAAACACCAACAAATGCAACAACAACCTCAACAGGAGAAAAAAACACTGACAAATGCAACAACAACCTCAACAGGAGAAAAAAACACTGACAAATGCAACAACAACCTCAACAGGAGAAAAAAACACCAACAAGTGCAACAATTTCAACAGGAAAAGAACAGCTTCCCGAGGACTAAAAAAACCTAACAAATACAACAACTTCAGTAGGAGAAAAGCCACTAACAAATTCAACATCATCAGAAGGGGAAAACACACCGATAAATAGGGCAGTGGCACAAGCTGTTGGAGGGACAGGAAATGGTTTCCGAAGGGACAGAGTATCTGATCACACCCGGGATGGTGGAATTGAGTATTTATTAAATGGTAAGAGATTAGAAAGCGTAGGTGTACAAAGCGACCTGGGTGTCCCCGTCAATAAGTCACTGAAAACTAACATGCAGGTGCAGAATGCAATTCAGAAGGCTAATGGGATGTTAGTCTTTATCACAAGAGGATTTGAGTACAGGAGTAGTGAAGTCTTGCTTCAATTGTATAGAACCTTGGTTAGACCACACCTGGAGTACTGTGTGCAGTTTTGGTCCCCTTACCTTAGGAAGGATATTATTGCCAGAGAGGGAGTGCAATGAAGGTTCACCAGACTTGTTCCCGGGATGACGGGACTGTCCCATGGTAAGAGATTGGGGAAACTGAGACACAGAGAGAGAGATAGAGACAGGGAGAGGCAGAGAGACAGAGGCAGAGAGAGAGAAATGGTGTGAGAGAGACACAAACAGAGTCATGGACAGAGAGAGAGAGGAGCGACAGAGAGAGAGAGCAACAGACAGAGAGACACAAAGAGAGAGAGAAACAGAGAGAGAGAGACAGGAAGAGGTAGAGAGAGAGGCAGTGAGAGAGACAGAGAGAGAGGGAGAGTGAGATAGAGGGGGAGAGTGAGATAGAGGGGGAGTGTGAGATTGATGGGGAGTGTGAGATTGATGGGGAGTGTGAGATAGAGGGGGAGAGTGAGATAGAGGGGGAGAGGGAGATAGAGGGGGAGAGGGAGATAGAGGGGGAGAGGGAGATAGAGAGAGAGAGTGAGATAGAGGGAGAGAGTGAGATCGAGGGGAGGGAGAGGGAGAGACAGAGAGAAGGAGAGTGGGAGTGACTGGGAGGGAAAGACAAATGGTGGAACAGAGAGAGAGACAGAGATAGAAGGAGAGGGAGGGAGCAACAGAGAGGGAAAGACAGATGGAGGGACAGAGAGAGAGGCAGACAGAGAGAGAGAGACAGAGAGAGAGGCAGAGAGAGAGAGAGAAGGAGAGTGTGGGTGAGACAGAGAGGGAAAGGCAGTTGGAGAGAGAGAGAGAGAGGCAGAGATGGAAGGAGAGAGAGGGAGTGACAGAGAAGGAAAGACATATGGAAAGACAGAGAGAGAGACAGAGATAGATGGAGAGAGAGGGAGAGACAGAGAGAGAGAGGCAGAGATGGAAGGAGTGAGCGGGAGAGACAGAGAAGGAAAGACAGATGCAGGGACAGAGAGACAGACAGAGAGAGAAGGAGAGAGAGGGAGGGAAGGACAGATGGAGGGATAGAGAGATAGAGACAGAGATAGAAGGAGAGAGATGGAGTGATGGGTGGGGTGTGGGAAGACAGATGGAGGGACAGGCAGAGAGGCAGAGATGGAACGAGTGAGAGGGAGTGATAGGGAGGGAAACACAGATGGAAAGACAGAGAGAAAGACAGAGATAGGAGAGAGATGGAGTGACAGGGAGGGAAGGACAGATGGAGGGATAGAGAGAAGAGAGCGATAGAAGGACATAGAGGGAGTGACAGAGAGGGAAAGACAGATGGAGAGACAGAGAGAGGCAGAGATGGAAGGAGAGAGAGGGAGTGAGAGAAAGGGAAAGACAGATGGAGAGAGAGAGACAGAGATAGAAGAAGAGAGATGGAGAGACAGAGAGGGAAAGACAGATGGGGGGACAGAGAGAGAGACAGAGATAGAAGGAGAAAGATGGAGTGACAGGGACGGAAGGACAGATGGAGGGATAAAGAGTGAGAGGCAGAGATAGAAGGAGAGAGAGGGAGTGACAGAGAGGGAAAGACAAATGGAGGGACAGAGAGAGAGACAGAGAGAGATGGACAGACAGAGAGAGGGAAAGACAGATGGAGGGACAAAGAGAGAGACAGAGAAAGAGGCAGAGACAGAGAGAGAAGGAGAGAGAGGGAGAGACAGAGAGAGAGGCAGAGACAGCGAGAGAAGGAGAGAGAGGGAGAGACAGAGAGAGAGGCAGAGACAGCGAGAGAAGGAGAGAGAGGGAGAGACAGAATGGGAAAGACAGATGGAGAGACAGAGAGAGAAGGAGTGAGAGGGAGAGACAGAAAGGGAAAGACAGATGGAGAGACAGAGAGAGAGAGACACACAGATAGAAGGAGAGAGACGAAGAGATAGAGAGAGAGGCAGAGACAGAGAGAGAAGGAGGGAGAGGGAGAGACAGAAAGGGAAAGACAGATAGAGAGACAGAGAGAGAGAGACACACAGATAGAAGGAGACAGACGGAGAGACAGAGAGAGAGGCAGAGACAGAGAGAGAAGGAGAGAGAGGGAGAGACAGAAAGGGAACGACAGATGGAGAGACAGAGAGAGAAGGAGAGAGAGGGAGGGACCGAAAGGGAAAGACAGATGGAGAGACAGAGAGAGAGACACACACAGATAGAAGGAGAGAGAGGGAGAGACAGAGAGGAAAAGGCAGATGGAGGGGCAGAGAGAGAGAAATTAAGAGAGAGAGATAGAAGGAGAAAGACATAGAGACAGAGAGGGAAAGACAGAAGGAGGGACAGAGAGAGAGACAGAGAGAGTGGCAGAGACAGAGATAGAAGGAGAGAGAGGGAGTGTCAGGAGGAGGGGGAGAGGGAGATAGAGGGAGAGAGACAGATAGATAGAGGGGGAGACAGACAGAGGGGGAGACAGACAGATAGAGGGGGAGACAGACAGATAGAGGGGGAGAGGGAAATAGAGGGGGAGAGGGAGATAGAGGGGGAGAGGGAGATAGAGGGGCAGAGGGAGATAGAGGGGCAGAGGGAGATAGAGGGGCAGAGAGAGATAGAGGGGCAGAGAGAGATAGGGGGGGAGAGAGAGATAGGGGGGGAGAGGGAGAGAGAGGGGGGAGAGGGAGAGAGAGGGGGGAGAGGGAGAGAGAGGGGGGGAGAGGGAGAGAGAGGGGGGAGAGGGAGAGAGAGGGGGGAGAGGGAGAGAGAGGGGGGGAGAGGGAGAGAGTGAGATAGAGGGCGAGAGACAGATCGATGGGGAGAGTGAGATAGAGGGGGAGAGGGAGATAGAGGGGGAGAGGGAGATAGAGGGGGAGAGGGAGATAGAGGGTGGAGACGGAGATAGAGGGGGAGAGATGGATGGGGTAGAGGGTGGTGAACCTGTGGAATTCTCTACCGCAGAAGGCAGTGGAGGCCAAGTCATTAAATATATTCATGGAAGAGAGAGATATATTTCTTAATGTCAAAGGGATCAAGGGGTATGGGGAGAAAGTGGGAACAGGGTACTGAATTAGACCATCGGTCATGATCTTTATTGAATGACGGAGCAGGCCCGAAGGGCCGAATGGCCTGCTCCTGATCCTATTTTCTATGTTTCTATGAGAGAGGTGGATTGAGAGAGGGAGAGATAGAGAGAGGAGAAAGAGAGAGAGAAGGAGAGATAGAGATGGAGCGAGGTGACCCTGATATTCTCTCTCTCTCACACACACATCCAGACACACACAGACACATACATAAAGGGACAGACACACACACAGAGACACACAGAGACACACACACACACACACACACACACACACACACACACACACACACACACACACACACACACACACACACACACACACACACACACACACACAGACAGATTTTACAATCCACACTGATGTCAGTAAAAATGACCAACAGAACCTCAGTAACAATCCCCAGTGTCTGCCCAGTCCTGTAGAGAGACAGAGAGAGAGAGATAGGGCAGTGACAGAGAAAGACAGTGAAAGAGGGAGGACAAAACAGCTTGTAGGAGAAACTTTACATTTATTTGTGTTCCACAGATTTTATTAAAAGTTGAAAGGGACTGGACACTGGAAAAGCTGTCAACACACAACAACAACACTGAGAGACTTTAGATGTGAGGGAAGGGGAGACACACTTTAAAATCCACACTGATGTCAGTAAAAATCCCCAAACACAACCTCAGTAACAATCCCCATTATCTGCCCAGTCCTGTATTGTGGGTATATGTCAAATATGTTCACACAAAGACAAACAGGGTGGTACTCCCAAATCTAGAGCCCCTTGGATGTCAAGGATCAAACCGGGTACGATAAGGCACAAGAGGGAAGCTGATGTCAGATACCGAGAGCTCAATACAACAGAAAGCTGAGAGGAGTGTAGAAAGTACAAGGGTGAAATTAAAAAGCAAATTAGGAGAGCAAAGAAATGGCCGGAAAATAATATTACCATTAAAAGCAAAGAAATCACATAGATGTTTTATAAATACATGAAGAGCAAGAGGATAAATAAGGATAGAGTATTAGGGACCAAAAAGGGAATGTGTGTGTGGAGGTGGGAGATGTGGGCATGGTTCTTAATGAATACTTTGTCTCCCTCTTTATAAAAGAGGGGGAACGATGCAGATATTGTAGTTAAAGAGGAGGAGTGTGAAATATTGGATGGGATAAACAGAGTGAGAGGGAAATATTAAGGTGTTTGGCAACTTTGAAAGTGGATAAATGGTCAGGCCTGGATGCATTGGAACCAGTTCAGAGAAGGTTCACTCGGCTGATTCCTGGGATGAAGGGGTTGTCTTATGAGGAATGGTTGAACAGGTTGGGCCTATACTCATTGGACTTTAGAAGAATGAGAGGTGATCTTATTGAAACATACTAAATACTTAAAGGGATAGACAGGTTAGATGCAGGTAAGATGTCTCCTTTGGTTCGGGAGTCTAGAACCAGGGGACACAATTACAAAATCAGGGGGAAGCCACTTAGGTCAGAGATGGGGAGAAATGTCTTTACTCAGAGTGTTGTGAATCTTTGGAATTCTCTGCTCCAGTGGGCTGTGGAAGCTCAGTCTGGGAAAAAGGCATTGAAGTGGATGATCAGCCATGATCGTATTGAATGGCAGAGCAGGCTCGATGGGCTGAATGGCCTATTCCTGTTCCTATGTTCCCAAGCTGCTGAAATAGTTTCTCCCAAACTACCCCATCAGTTCCCCTTAATATCTCAACAGATTTGATCAAATCACCTTGATCCTCCTAAATTCCAGGCAATAAATCCCTAGTTTGTGTAATATCACCTCGTAATTTAACCCTTGGAGTCCAGTTATCATTCTGGTAAATCTACACTGCACTCAAATGGACATGGACCCCCCAAAGTCTCTTTCAACCTCCAGTGTTTCTAGCTTTACACCATTTATAAAGTACTCTGTTCTAGTCTTTTTTTGCTGACATGGAAATCTAACGACCACAGTTTTGCCCATTTATTTAAGATATTAATATCTCTTTGTAATTTGATGCTTCCAGCTACACTGCTTACAATGCTGCCTATTTTTGTGTCATTGGTAAACTTGGGTATGTTGCATTCTACCACATCATCTTAAATCATTAATAAATACAGCAAAACTGAGACACACACGGGCTTTGCACTAGTAGACAGGAGTGAATCATTCCAACCAAGAGGATTTTTAACTCCAGATTTATGTATTTTTAAAGAAAAAATAGAATTCAAATTCACAACTGCCCTGTGTGGGATTTGAACTCCTGCTTTTTCAATCATCAGCTCAGGCCTTCAAATTAAAACCCATAAAAAGAGATTCATTTTCCTACTGCTGTTGTCTGACGGTCTCAGGTTTTGTATATTGTTCCCTTCTCCTCTTCTTCCATGTGTTTGAAGTCTTTGAAGTTTGTCAGACATTGGTAAACTACTTCATGTGGTGTTGTGTAAATACCTTCAATTCTGTGTATCTGGAAGGGACACAATTCAAATTCTCACCTTATTGCATCAACTAAAACCTGCAGGTCCATTCAAACAACTCTATTTCCTGTCTCTGCAAAGACAGCTCACACTTCCACAATGCAGGAATGTCTGAATGGAAACAGCTTTTGACACATTTCCCAACATGTTTGCCAACACTTTTCAGGATGAAGCTAAATTCAACTTAGAGATTGCAAGCCCCAAATTGAATCTTTTAGATGTAAAAAGTGACACAAATGAAATCCCAGATCTCTCTGTCCCTGCACCCATTTTAACATTGTACCATTTAGTTTCTATCGCTTCTCCTCAGCCTTCCTTCCAAAATGCATCATTTTACATTTCTCAGCATTGAAGTTAACCTGCTATGTGTCTGACCATTTCACCAGACTGCCTCTATCCTCCTGAAGTCTACTCCTATTCCCTTCACTGTTTATTACATTGCAAATGGCACAATGTTGAAGTTATTCCCTGTAAACCCAAGTCTAAGTCATTCATATATCAATAAGATCAGTGGTCCTAATCAAAACCCCTGGGGAATACCACAATTTACACTGTATACAGTGAGTACAAAAGCCGAGAGGGTGCGCTGAACATTTATAAAGCTCTGGTCAGGTAACAGAGAGGGAGAGACTGGGATTCAGAGGGTAACGGAGAGGGAGAGACTGGGATTCAGAGGGTAACGGAGAGGGAGAGACTGGGATTCAGAGGGTAAGAGAGAGGGAGAGACTGGGATTCAGAGGGTAACAGAGAGGGAGAGACTGGGACTCAGAGGGTAAAAGAGAGGGAGAGACTGGGATTCAGAGAGTAACAGAGAGGGAGAGACTGGAATTCAGAGAGTAACGGAGAGGGAGAGACTGGGATTCAGAGAGTAACAGAGAGGGAGAGACTGGGATTCAAAGGGTAACAGAGAGGGAGAGACTGGAATTCAGAGGGTAACAGAGAGGGAGAGACTGGGATTCAGAGGGTAACAGAGAGGGAGAGACTGGAATTCAGAGGGTAACAGAGAGGGAGAGACTGGAATTCAGAGGGTAACAGAGAGGGAGAGACTGGGATTCAGAGGGTAACAGAGAGGGAGAGACTGGGATTCACAGGGTAACAGAGAGGGAGAGACTGGGATTCAGAGGGTAACAGAGAGGGAGAGACTGGAATTCAGAGGGTAACAGAGAGGGAGAGACTGGGATTCAGAGAGTAACAGAGAGGGAGAGACTGGAATTCAGAGAGTAACAGAGGGAAAAATAGAGTTGGCGAGGGCAACATAGAAATTTTAAGGCACAGAAAGCGGCCACTTGGCCCATTCTCTCTGTGCCAGCCGAAAAACGATCAACCTATTCTCATCCCACCTTCCAGCATTTGGTCCGAGCACTGCAGCTTAGCGCTCTTGAGGTGCCTATCCAGACTCCTTCTGAATGAGTTGAGGGTCTCTGCCTCAACTACCCTTTCAGGCAGTGAGTTCCAGACCATTGCGACCCTCTGGGTGAAAAAGATTTTCCTCAACTCCCTTCTAATTTTTCTACCAATCACTTTAAATCTATGCCCCCTCGTCACTGACCTTTCTGCTATGGTTCTCTGCCCTTCACCTCCACTCCATCCAGGACCCTCAACATTTTGTACATTTCAATCAGATCTCCCCTCAGCCTTCTCTGTTCCAAGGACAACAACCCCTGCCTATCCTCATAGCTACAATTCTCCAGTCCTGGCAACATCCTAGAAAATGGGAGAGAGACAAAGTCCCGTGTTCATAACACATGGATAAAGAGGTTAATCATCAGAGCTGTAACTCTGAGACAGAGACAGAGAGGGAGAAAGAGAGGGAGAGAGGGAGAGAGAGAGGGAGGGAGAGAGGGAGGGAGAGAGGGAGGGAGAGAGGGAGGGAGAGAGGGAGGGAGAGAGGGAGGGATGGTGTGGGGGAGACACAAACTGAGACGTGGACAGAGGCAGCGAGAGGGAGAAAGGGAGAGAGAGAGAGGCAGAGAGAGAGATAGAGAGAGGGAGCGATGGTGTGAGGGAGGCACAAATTGAGACATGGACAGAGGTTGAGAAAGAGAGAGAGGGAGAGACAGAGAGAGAGAGCTGGGGGAGAGACAGATAGAGAGTGAGAGAGGCACAGAGAGAGAAGGAGACACAGATAGGCAGACATAGAGAGGCAGACAGAGAGAGGCAGACAGAGAGCTAGAGAGAGACAGAGAGAGAGGGAGAGATGGTGTGAGGGAGGCACAAATGGAGACATGGACAGAGGTAGAGAGAGAGAGGGAGAGATAGAGTGAGAGAGAGAAAAAGACAGAGAGGGAGAGATAGCGAGAGAGAGAGGGGGATAAGACAGATAGCGAGGGACAGAGGCAGTGTGAGAGAGGCAGATTAGAAGGTAGCAAATGTAACTCCACTATTTACAAAAGGAAGGAGAGAGAAAATGGGGAACTAAAGACCTGTTCGTCTAACATCAGTCATAGGGGAAATGCTCGAATCTATAATAAAGGATGTGATAACAGGACACTTAAAGAGAGATTGCAGGGGGTGGGGGGGGGGGAGAGAGAAATGGGGGGAGAGAGAAATGGGGGGGAGAGAGAGGGGGGAGAGTGCGTGAGTGAGACGGAGCAAAGGAGAGAGATACTAGGTTAGGTGGGACAATAAGCTGTGAGGAGAACACAAATAGACTACAAAGAGAGATGGTTTGGGATCGACAGCGATAAATGTCCCAGTGTTGTGGTAACATAAAATGGCCACTGAAAATGAACCTAAAATGGCTGACTGATGTGTGTGGATTTCCACAGATGAGAGGAGAGAGAGACAGACAGACAGACAGACAGACAGAAAGAGAGACAGAAAGAGAGACAAAGAGGGAGACAGAGACCAAGACACAGAGAGTGATCGCAGGATATTTGTCGTCGGACAGAGGAAGAGGAGGAGGCCATTTAGCCCCTCAACCCTGTTCTGTCATTCAATGAGCTCATGGCTGATGTGTGATCTAACTCCATGTACCTATCTTTGCCCCTTAATACCTTTGGTTAACAAAAATCTATCAAACTCAGATTTAAAAATTAACAAGTGTCTCAGCATCAATTGCTGATTGTGGAAGAGAGTTTCAAACTGATACCACACCTGGTGTGTTGAAGTGTTTCTTCATTTCACTCCTGAAAGGTTTTTAGACGAGGTTTATATTTTTAGACTATGCCCCCATGTTCTAGACTCTGCAGCCAGTGGGAATTGTTACTCTCTGTCCACCCTATCAGTTTCCCTTATTATCTTGAAAACAATCATCAAATCACACCTGAGCCTTCAAAATTCCAGGGATACAGAGTAAATCTCCAGCTACACTGTCCCATTAAACATTCCCAAGCCAAGCACAATGTTGGGTTTGACACAGAGTAAATTTCCCTCTACACTGTCCCATCACACACTCCCAGGGCAGGAACATCATGGGGTGGATACAGAGTGAATCTCACTCTACACTGTCCGATAGAGACAGAGAGAGAGAGAGACAGAAAGAGAGAAACAGAGAGACATGGACTGACAGGGTGACTAAAAGATATAGAAGGATACTTCACAGGGGATACTGGAAGAGGAAGATGCAATTCAACCACACAGCCCTGTTCCGGCATCAAATGAGATCTTGGCTGATCTGTGATGTAACTTACACCATATATCCTGCCTTTGCCCCTTATCTCTTAATACCTTTGGTTAACAAGAATCTATCAATCACAGATTTAAAAATTAACCAATAAGCCAGCAAGAAATTTGCACAACCAATATCATGAGGGTGCGAGGGCTCCCACAGTGGAATAGCTTGCTGGTTGTTTAAAATGGAGGATATTCCTTCTGGATCATCAAACGTATCTGCCTGGTCCCCAACTTCATCTGCATTTCCCCCTCTCCCAATGTTTTTTTCTCTCCATATCTATCTCTTATATGTTTGTGTACACAGCAGTGAAGGATTACATCAAATTAATATATCTTACATTATCCTTTTCATCCACCTCAACAACCTCTCTCTCTCTCCAAATTTGTCCTCAGAGACAGAGAGGGAAAGACAAATGGAGGAACAGAGAGAGAGACGGAGAGAGAAGGAAAGAGTGGGAGAGAAACAGAGGCAAAGGCAGTTGGAGAGACAGAGAGAGAGAGAAGCAGAGACGGAAGGAGAGAGAGGGAGTGACAAGGAGGGAAAGAAAGATGGAAAGACAGAGAGAGGGAGAGACAGAGAAAGATGGAGAGAGAGGGAGAGACAGAGAGGGAAAGACAGATGGAGGAACAGAGAGAGAGACAGAGATGGAGGAGAGAGAGGGAGGGACAGGGAGGGAAAGACAGATGGAAAGACAGAGAGAGAGAGACGGAGATAGAAGGAGAGAGAGGGAGAGACAGAGAGGGAAAGACAGATGGAGAGACAGAGAGAGAAGGAGGGAGTGGGAGAGAAACAGAGGCAAAGGCAGTTGGAGAGACAGAGAGAGAGAGAAGCAGAGATGGAAGGAGAGAGAGGGAGTGACAAGGAGGGAAAGACAGATGGAAAGACAGAGAGAGAGAGAGAGAGACAGAGAAAGAAGGAGAGAGAGGGAGTGACAGGAAGGGAAAGACACATCGAGGAACAGAGTGAGAGACAGAGAGAGAAGGAGAGAGATGGAGTGACGGAGGGAAGGACAGATGGAGGGATAGAGAGAGAAACAGAGAGAGAAGAACAGAGAGGGAGTGACAGAGGGAATGACAGATGGAGAGACAGAGAGAGAGAGGCAGAGGTGGACGGAGAGAGAGGGTGTGACAGGGATAGAAGAAAAATGGAGAGACGGAGAGAGAGAGAGACAGAGAGAGAGGCAGAGATAGAAGGAGAGAGAGGGAGTGTCAGGGTGGGAAAGACAGATGGAGGGACAGAGCGAGAGAGGCAGAGAGAGAGGCAGAGACAGAAAGAGAAGGAGAGAGATGGAGTGACAGGGAGGGTAGGACAGATGGAGCGATAGAGAGAAAGAGACAGAGATAGAAGGAGAGATAGGGAGTGACAGGGGGTGGGGAAGATAGACGAAACGACAGAGAGAGAGAGACAAAGAGAGAAGGGGAGAGAGGGAGAGACAGAGAGGGAACGACAGATGGAAAGACAGAGAGAGAGAGAGACAGAGAGAGAAGGAGAGAGAGTGAGAGACAGAGAGGGAAAGACAGACGGAGGGACAGAGAGAGAGACAGAGAGAGAGAGAGACAGAGAGAGAGGCAGAGATAGAAGGGGAGAGAGGGAGTGACAGGGAGGGAAAGACAAATGGAGAGACGGAGAGAGAGAGAGACAGAGAGAGAGGCAGAGATAGAAGGAGCGAGAAGGAGTGTCAGGGTGGGAAAGACAGATGGTGGGACAGAGAGAGAGAGGCAGAGAGAGAGGCAGAGACAGAAAGAGAAGGAGAGAGACGGAGAGAGAGAGAGAAGGAGAGAGGGAGTGACAGAGAGGGAAAGACAGATGGAGGAACAGAGAGAGAGACAGAGATAGAAGGAGAGAGAGGGAGAGACAGAGAGGGAAAGGCAGATGGAGAGACAGAGAGAGAGTGACAGAGATAGAAGGAGAGAGAGGGAGAGACAGAGAGGGAAAGACAGATGGAGGGACAGAGAGAGAGACAGTGAGAGAGGCAGAGACAGAGAGAGAAGGAGAGAGACGGAGAGAGAGAGAGAAGGAGAGAGGGAGTGACAGAGAGGGAAAGACAGATGGAGGAACAGAGAGAGAGACAGAGATAGAAGGAGAGAGAGGGAGTGACAGAGAGGGAAAGACAGATGGAGAGTCAGAGAGAGAGAGACAGAGAACGAGGCAGAGAGAGAGAGAGAAGGAGAGAGATGGAGAGACAGAGAGGGAAAGACAGATGGAGGGACAAGAGAGAGAGACAGAGAGAGTGGCAGAGACAGAGATAGAAGTAGTGAGAGGGAGTGTCAGGAAGGGAAAGACAGTTGGAGGGACACAGTGAGAGACAGAGAGAGAAGGAGACAGATGGAGTGACAGGGAGGTTAGGACAGATGGAGCGATAGAGAGAAAGAGACAGAGATAGAAGGAGTGAGAGGGAGTGACAGGGAGGGAAGGACAGATGGAGGGATAGAGGGATAGAGAGATAGACAGCAACAGAAGGAGAGAGAGGGAGTGACAGAGAGACAAAGAGAGAGGGAGAGACAGAGAGAGAAGGAGGGAGTGGGAGAGAAACAGAGGCAAAGGCAGTTGGAGAGACAGAGAGAGAGAGAAGCAGAGATGGACGGCGAGAGAGGGAGTGACAAAGAGGGAAAGACAGATGGAAAGACAGAGAGAGAGAGACAGAGAAAGAAGGAGAGAGAGGGAGAGACAGGAAGGGAAAGACAGATCGAGGGACAGAGTGAGAGACAGAGAGAGAAGGAGAGAGATGGAGTGACGGAGGGAAGGACAGATGGAGGGATAGAGAGAGAAACAGAGAGAGAAGAACAGAGAGGGAGTGACAGAGGGAATGACAGATGGAGAGACAGAGAGAGAGAGGCAGAGGTGGACGGAGAGAGAGGGAGTGACAGGGAGGGAAAGACTGATGGAGGAACAGAGAGAGAGACAGAGATGGAAGGAGAGAGAGGGAGTGACAGGGAGGGAAAGACAGATGGAAAGACAGAGAGAGAGAGACAGAGAAAGAAGGAGAGAGAGGGAGAGACAGGAAGGGAAAGACAGATCGAGGGACAGAGTGAGAGACAGAGAAAGAAGGAGAGAGAGGGAGAGACAGAGAGGGAAAGACAGATGGAGGAACATAGAGAGACACAGAAATGGAAGGAGAGAGAGGGAGGGCAAGACAGATGGAGGGACAGAGAGAGAGAGATACAGGGATAGATGGAGAGAGGGGGCAAGACAGAGAGGGAAAGACAGATGGTGGGATAGAGAGAGAGAGATACAGGGATAGAAGGAGAGAGAGGGAGAGGCAGAGAGGGAAAGACAGATGGAGGGATAGAGAGATAAGGAGAGAGATGGTGTGACAGGGAGGGAAGGACAGATGGAGGGATAGAGACAGAGAGAGGCAGAGACAGAGAGAAAAGGAGAGAGTGGGAGAGACACAGAGGGAAAGGCAGTTGGAGAGACAGAGAGATAGACAGAGAGAGAAGGAGAGAGAGGGAGTGACAGGGAGGGAAGGACAGATGGAAAGACAGAGAGTGAGAGACAGAGAGAAGGAGAGAGAGGGAGTGTCTGGGAGGAAAAGACAGATGGAGGGACAGAGTGAGAGACAGAGAGAGAAGGAGAGAGAGGGAGTGACAGGGAGGGAATGACAGATCGAGGGACAGAGTGAGAGACAGAGAGAGAAGGAGAGAGATGGAGTGACGGAGGGAAGGACAGATGGAGGGATAGAGAGAGAAACAGAGAGAGAAAGACAGAGAGGGAGTGACAGAGAGGGAAAGGCAGTTGGAGGGACAGAGAGAGAGACAGAGAGAGAAGGAGAGAGATGGAATGACGGAGGGAAGGACAGATGGAGGGATCGAGAGAGAAACAGAGAGAGAAAGACAGAGAGGGAGTGACAGAGAGGGAAAGACAGATGGAGAGACAGAGTGAGAGACAGAGTGAGAGACAGAGAGAGAAGGAGACAGATGGAGTGACAGGGAGGGAAGGACAGATGGAGATTTGGAGGGATAGAGAAAGAGATAGAGATAGAAGGACAGAGAGGGAGTGTCAGAAAGGGAAAGAGAGATGGAGAGATAGAGGGATAGAGAGAGAGACAGAGATAGATGGAGAGAGAGGGTGTGACAGAGACAGAGAGAGAGGCAGAGACGGAGAGAGAAGGAGAGAGTGGGAGAGAAACAGAGGCAAAGGCAGTTGGAGAGACAGAGAGAGAGAGAAGCAGAGATGGAAGGAGAGAGAGGGAGTGACAAAGAGGGAAAGACAGATGGAGGGACAGAGTGAGAGACAGAGAGAGAAGGAGAGAGAGGGAGTGACAGGGAGGGAATGACAGATCGAGGGACAGAGTGAGAGACAGAGAGAGAAGGAGAGAGATGGAATGACGGAGGGAAGGACAGATGGAGGGATCGAGAGAGAAACAGAGAGAGAAAGACAGAGAGGGAGTGACAGAGAGGGAAAGACAGATGGAGAGACAGAGAGAGAGAGGCAGAGGTGGAAGGAGAGAGAGGGAGTGACAGAGAGGGAAAGACAGATGGAGGGACAGGGAGAGAGACAGAGAGAGAGGCAGAGACAGGGAGAGAAGGAGAGAGAGGGAGAGACAGGGAGGGAAAGACAGATGGAGGGACAGGGAGAGAGACAGAGAGAGAGGCAGAGACAGAGAGAGTAGAAGAGAGAGGGAGAGACAGGTAGGGAAAGACAGATGGAGGGACAGAGAGAGACACAGAGACAGAAGGAGAGAGAGGGAGAGACAGAGAGGGAAAGACAGATGGATGGACAGAGAGAGAGAGACAGAGAAAGAAGGAGAGAGAGGGAGAGACAGGAAGGGAAAGACAGATCGAGGGACAGAGTGAGAGACAGAGAGAGAAGGAGAGAGATGGAGTGACGGAGGGAAGGACAGATGGAGGGATAGAGAGAGAAACAGAGAGAGAAGAACAGAGAGGGAGTGACAGAGGGAATGACAGATGGAGAGACAGAGAGAGAGAGGCAGAGGTGGACGGAGAGAGAGGGAGTGACAGGGAGGGAAAGACTGATGGAGGAACAGAGAGAGAGACAGAGATGGAAGGAGAGAGAGGGAGTGACAGGGAGGGAAAGACAGATGGAAAGACAGAGAGAGAGAGACAGAGAAAGAAGGAGAGAGAGGGAGAGACAGGAAGGGAAAGACAGATCGAGGGACAGAGTGAGAGACAGAGAAAGAAGGAGAGAGAGGGAGAGACAGAGAGGGAAAGACAGATGGAGGAACATAGAGAGACACAGAAATGGAAGGAGAGAGAGGGAGGGCAAGACAGATGGAGGGACAGAGAGAGAGAGATACAGGGATAGATGGAGAGAGGGGGCAAGACAGAGAGGGAAAGACAGATGGTGGGATAGAGAGAGAGAGATACAGGGATAGAAGGAGAGAGAGGGAGAGGCAGAGAGGGAAAGACAGATGGAGGGATAGAGAGATAAGGAGAGAGATGGTGTGACAGGGAGGGAAGGACAGATGGAGGGATAGAGACAGAGAGAGGCAGAGACAGAGAGAAAAGGAGAGAGTGGGAGAGACACAGAGGGAAAGGCAGTTGGAGAGACAGAGAGATAGACAGAGAGAGAAGGAGAGAGAGGGAGTGACAGGGAGGGAAGGACAGATGGAAAGACAGAGAGTGAGAGACAGAGAGAAGGAGAGAGAGGGAGTGTCTGGGAGGAAAAGACAGATGGAGGGACAGAGTGAGAGACAGAGAGAGAAGGAGAGAGAGGGAGTGACAGGGAGGGAATGACAGATCGAGGGACAGAGTGAGAGACAGAGAGAGAAGGAGAGAGATGGAGTGACGGAGGGAAGGACAGATGGAGGGATAGAGAGAGAAACAGAGAGAGAAAGACAGAGAGGGAGTGACAGAGAGGGAAAGGCAGTTGGAGGGACAGAGAGAGAGACAGAGAGAGAAGGAGAGAGATGGAATGACGGAGGGAAGGACAGATGGAGGGATCGAGAGAGAAACAGAGAGAGAAAGACAGAGAGGGAGTGACAGAGAGGGAAAGACAGATGGAGAGACAGAGTGAGAGACAGAGTGAGAGACAGAGAGAGAAGGAGACAGATGGAGTGACAGGGAGGGAAGGACAGATGGAGATTTGGAGGGATAGAGAAAGAGATAGAGATAGAAGGACAGAGAGGGAGTGTCAGAAAGGGAAAGAGAGATGGAGAGATAGAGGGATAGAGAGAGAGACAGAGATAGATGGAGAGAGAGGGTGTGACAGAGACAGAGAGAGAGGCAGAGACGGAGAGAGAAGGAGAGAGTGGGAGAGAAACAGAGGCAAAGGCAGTTGGAGAGACAGAGAGAGAGAGAAGCAGAGATGGAAGGAGAGAGAGGGAGTGACAAAGAGGGAAAGACAGATGGAGGGACAGAGTGAGAGACAGAGAGAGAAGGAGAGAGAGGGAGTGACAGGGAGGGAATGACAGATCGAGGGACAGAGTGAGAGACAGAGAGAGAAGGAGAGAGATGGAATGACGGAGGGAAGGACAGATGGAGGGATCGAGAGAGAAACAGAGAGAGAAAGACAGAGAGGGAGTGACAGAGAGGGAAAGACAGATGGAGAGACAGAGAGAGAGAGGCAGAGGTGGAAGGAGAGAGAGGGAGTGACAGAGAGGGAAAGACAGATGGAGGGACAGGGAGAGAGACAGAGAGAGAGGCAGAGACAGGGAGAGAAGGAGAGAGAGGGAGAGACAGGGAGGGAAAGACAGATGGAGGGACAGGGAGAGAGACAGAGAGAGAGGCAGAGACAGAGAGAGTAGAAGAGAGAGGGAGAGACAGGTAGGGAAAGACAGATGGAGGGACAGAGAGAGACACAGAGATAGAAGGAGAGAGAGGGAGTGTCAGGGAGGGAAAGACAGATGGAGGGATAGAGAGAGAGACAGAGATAGATGGAGAGAGAGGGTGTGACAGAGAGACAGAGAGAGAAACAGAGAGAGAAGGACAGAGAGGGAGAGATAGAGGGAAAGACAGATGGAGGGACAGAGAGAGAGACAGAGAGAGAGGGAGAGACAGAGAGAAGGAGAAAGGGAGTGACAGAGAGGCAAAGACAGATGGAGGGACAGAGAGAGAGACAGAGATAGAAGGAGAGAAATGGAGAAACAGAGAGGGAAAGACTGATGGAGGGACAGAGAGAGAGACAGAGAGAAGCAGAGACAGAGATAAAAGAACAGAGACAGAGAGGGAAAGACAAATGGAGGGACAGAGAGAGAGAGACAGAGATAGAAGGACAGGGAGGGCAGGACAGATGGAGGGACAGACAGAGAGACAGAGATAGAAGGAGAGAAATGGAGAAACAGACAGGGAAAGACTGATGGAGGGACAGAGAGAGAGACAGAGTGAAGCAGATAGAAGGACAGAGACAGAGAGGGAAAGACAAATGGAGGAACAGAGAGAGAGACAGAGAGAGAGAGACAGAGATAGAAGGACAGGGAGGGCAGGACAGATGGAGGGACAGACAGAGAGACAGAGATAGAAGGAGAGAAATGGAGAAACAGACAGGGAAAGACTGATGGAGGGACAGAGAGAGAGACAGAGTGAAGCAGATAGAAGGACAGAGACAGAGAGGGAAAGACAAATGGAGGAACAGAGAGAGAGACAGAGAGAGAGAGACAGAGATAGAAGGACAGGGAGGGCAGGACAGATGGAGGGACAGACAGAGAGACAGAGAGAGAGAGACAGAGATAGAAGGAGAGAGAGGGAAGGACAGATGGAGGGACAGAGTGAGGGACAGAGAGAGAAGGAGAGAGATGGAGTGACAGGGAGGGTCGGATAGATGGAGGGATAGAGCGACAGAGACAGAGATAGAAGGACAGAGAGGGAGAGACAGAGAGGGAGGCAGAGACAGGGAGAGAAGGAGAGAGAGGGAGAGACAGAAAGGGAAAGGCTGTTGGAGAGACAGAGAGAGCGAGACAGAGGGAGAGGCAGAGACAGAGATAGAAGGAGAGAGAGGGAGTGTCAGGGGGTGGGGAAGGCAGATGAAGAGACAGAGAGAGAGAGACAGAGAGAGAAGGAGAGAGAGGGAGCGACAAGGAGGGAAAGACAGATGGAGAGACAGAGATAGAGACAAAGAGAGAAGGAGAGAGATGGAGTGACAGGGAGGGAAGGATAGATGGAGGGATAGAACGAGAGAGAGAGATAGAAGGAGAGAGAGGGGGTGACAGGGAGGGAAAGACAGATAGAGGGACAGAGTGAGAGACAGAGAGAGAAGGAGAGAGATGGAGTGACAGGGAGGGAAGGACAGATGGAGGCATAGAGAGAGAGTGGCAGAGATAGAAGGAGAGAGAGGGAGTGATCCGGGGGAGACTGATGGAGAGATGGAGAGAGAGAGAGAGAAAGAGAGAGAAGGAAAGAGTGGGAGCGACATAGATCGAAAGAGAGAGGGAGAGACAGAGATGGACGGAGAGAGAGCGAGTGACAGGGAGGGAAAGACAGATGGAGAGACAGAGAGAGATAGGAGAGAGAGGGAAAGACAGATGGAGATTCAGAGATAGAAGGAGAGAGAGGGAGTGACAGAGAGGGAAAGACAGATGGAGGGACAGAGGGAGACAGAGAAAGAAGGAGAGAGTGGGACAG